>NC_007268.2:900000-987500 GCF_000002725.2 Leishmania major strain Friedlin | reverse complement strand
CAATGTAGATGTTGAGGCGCGCCGTCACTATGCTGACAGGCGGCCGAGAGCTGCGGGACTGATGAACAGCTGCAAGTTTTCTGTAAGAGGAGGGTACGCCTTTAGGGGAAACTGGGAAGAGCATGGAGAACACTGCGGGGCCACCGCGAGGGACGATTATGTACTTCGCGGAAGCGAAACTACCAAGACATCTTTGGCTTTGTGAAGAAATCTATAATATTTTGCTGTGAGCGTGGCGAAAAAGATGTGTGGCATATCTAAGGGATCCCATCGTTTCGTGCATGTGGCGGTGTACTGAACGCTGATGTAAGGTACTTACCGTCAACTGATGCGCACGCCTTGTGTAGATACCGGAAGGGGTGCCGCGGAGTGTGTGTTGTCATTGTGTTGCGGTCGGTGTCCTGCTTTTTTCCCGGTCCAATAAATGGCCGTGGGGTCATGGGTGGGGGAAAGGGTGATAGTGGTTGGGCTCAATAGGCTTTGCAAATGCGTGTGGTGAGAGGGCTTTGTGAAGTAATTGAAACCTGGGGATGTGGCAGTGGCCGTGTGGTATCAGAGTTGTGGTGCCCACCGGCTATTTCAAGTGATGAAACAAATGGGAATAGTACTGCCGCCGAAAAGATGAACGTGCATACTGCAGACGTAATGGTGCCCGCTTGACTGTGTATGAAATGTGCGTTTGCTGTGACACACCCAGGCTTCTTCCTCTTTTCGCATGGAAGCTGCCCCCGCAGCCGCTGAACAGCCACCCGCTTAGTAACACTTTTTTGCCGCAAACATATACCCAAGCTTTGAATAGCGTCGCTAGTTTGCCTAGAGGCTTTGGTTGCCGTAGACCGCACAGGCGGAAAAACGCTACGAACTCATAAACCGCATACTATCGAAGACCCATCTGACAGACAGTGTGAATGGGAATCAACTCTTCTTTGACGGGTGCCGATGAATTCTTAGAACGGGCGTGCGGCTGTGTATCTGTAAAAGGGCGGCGGCCAACGGTCAGACTTGAGCGAGCGCCGAAAGCCGAGCGGCACCATGCTATTGTTTGCCCCCCCCCTTCCAAGGCTTAGCGTGAGCCAAAGCTGTCCCACATACCTTTTAAGACACCCCATTGGCCGCTGGTAGGATGAAGCTCTCTCACTGTGGCCCAAACATGCTAGACAGTGAAACATCACACCTTCACCTCCCAGAATGCCCCCCACCTCGAACAATGCAGGCTAAGGTTGGCACCGTTCGGGGAACCATGGGGACTTCATGGGGTCCCCCAAAAGCGCGCTAGACCCCGGCAAAGCACCGGAAATCACAGCGAGCAGACCACCGCCCACCGTCGCCACCGCTATTAGCCAGAGCGCCAATCCTGCTACAGGCGTGTGGAACAACCATTCGCTCACAATGCAGACGCCAACACCCACACCACCCAGACCCTAATGGCTAGTGTTTCCAGACCTCTGCAATGCCAGTTGTGCGCCGCAACTTGCTGAACATAAGAAAAAGCGTTTCCGTCATTATAAGAGGCCTTTTGGAATCGGATGCTGCGCGCACTGTTGCTATTGCTCCACTGTGGCACCCCGCACAATTGGCCGGCTGAGGCTAAATCTGAAACCGGGGCTAGGCTGTCGCAGGTCGAGGGGCCCGTGTACAGCTCAAGTGGTTATACTCTGCGGCGATCTCAAAAGACCCCTTCCTAGAAATCACCCCGTGCGCTACAAGGATGCTTTTCTTCGCCCCTCACCCCGGTACGCGGCTACTAAAGCTTTCCACACACACACACACACACACACACACACACCAAAAAAAAAATAGACCAAACCAGCAGCAGTGCGGGGCACACGGCGCCAGCCAACAGCCAGCCACCCTTTGCATTCAGATCATTACCGCGTGTTGGAAAATAAATTTTTCCAGACCCTGCGGGTGAGCACGAGCTTGCCCAGAATCACACCTCCTCCAAATTGTTCTCCTCGCTTTCTCCTGGTGCAAGAAACCTGCAGACCCAACATCTACACGCCTCTCGGCGCAACTGTGCGCGCAAAGCGTCCCTACCCTCAAAAAAGGCACTTGTGCCTAGCAGCGTCGTTTTTTTTACACCACTGATTCGCCAGTCCTAGTGGCGACGGACGCCCCAGCACGCTAACAGAATATATGGCGTCTACATCTGAAAAGGCAAGGTGGCCCCGCCACCCTCGCCAATGCCGGATCGCCCCTGCTGCTGGCGGTCGGTCCCCCCGTGGCCTGGGGAAAAGGGGAAAATGACAACCGGCACCACCGGTGTTAGCCATCATGCCCGCGCCCGTTTCGCCCAAACATCCTGCGGCCAAAAACGTCTGGGGTGGCCGTTGGCGATGCGGGGAGCCCCGGCGACGGCCGGCACGGGGCGAGCGGCCGCGGGACGACGCGCGTGGCTTCTGGGGCCGGCGGGGCTTTTTGAAGGCGCTCTGCTGCAAAAGGCGGCGTGGAGAAAAAATATTTTTTTACTGCGAACACGATTCCGTGACCAAGCGGTGTTGTCCCCAAGTCGTTAAGGTTGCTCGGTGGCTGCCCGTGTGGTGCGTAAATGCGTTGGTGTGTGTGTGTTGCGTTAATTTTAAATGGGTCCCGGTTTGGGCGGGTTTTTCAAACCGCTTCCGCCGCGTCCCCTGGGGGCGGGCCGCGTGGCTAAAACGGGCGGCGGGTCGTTTTTTTTTTTGGGGGGGGGGGCTGCGGGCGGGATGTTTGGCTAGCCGACTTTCTTTGCCGGCCACCCCAAAACAAGCCGATCACGCAAAGCCCGGCGAAAATCATGATTAGGTTTCAGTTGCCCTGTGGGATTAAGGGGGTTCATGGCAGGTCGAAATGCAGCACGAGAAAACGCCATTTCGATGACAAAACGGCTGGGGCCAACATGCCGCCTTGCCCGCCAGCTTCGCTAGGCAGAAAATATGAAGCCAGAGCAAGGAAGCCTTGCCGCAAGGAAAACAATCAAAAAGTTTGAAACACCTTTGGAAAGTCAAGTCTCTACAGCTTCCGTCCGTAACAAGAGTCACGGCCCCTGGCTGGATGACGTTGCGCAGCCAAGCTGCTTCTTTCGTTTTCGCGCGGGCGAAACTATTCGAGAAGACGGTTTTATCAAGGCCTCTTTTGGGAAAAGAAAAGCCAACAAATAGCCGAAACACATATTTAGTCCAATAAAATGTTTCCTTCTTCCCCCGAAAAGGGTTCCAAAAAAAAAAGTTTGGACGAAAAGCATGTCATCATGCTCTGCTCTCTGGCGTTGTGGGTCGAAAAGCCAAACAAATGCAACGGCGCTGGAAAGCAGATGTGGGCCTCTAGGTGAAAACACCCATGCAACTGGAGTTTTTTGGACACTGAGAAGATCGTTTCAATGAAACCAACAGGAGGGTTTCGACTGATCCACAAGCAATGCCGTTGCCAAAATGGATGGTTCCTGATATGGGGCCGGGCTATTCTAGAAAAGCCGCAGCAGCAGAATCCCAAACAAATTGGCCAAACAATCTGGCAGAATATGGCTGAAATGCAGCCATCTAGAAACCTTTAGCCGGGTAGTCACTTTTTCATCGTCAGAGCGTTAAATATCATCCCCTTTCAGCGCTCGGGAAAAGGGGGGCCCGCGCACATTGTCTTGGCAACGGGCCCCTTTTACCCCCCAGCATTGGCCAGCCCCTGCGCCGCCAACAGCGCTGCAGGGCTTTTGGTAGGAAAAGGCGGCATGAAACAGGTGCCTCACAACAATGCGCCTCCTCAGCCATTTGGGTGCAGGTGTCGCCTCAAACAACGCTACCTTGGTCCGCATGTGACTTTGCATGTGCGCCAATTTTGCCTGCCGTCACCGGGTGCACCCCTCGTGGCTTAAAAACGCTCCCGGCCAGAGGGCGCTGGGGACAAAGTAAGGTATGCCCGAGTCGCGCTGACAATATGCTAATCATCTGGATAGCACGCGCGCCTTCGCGACCGCAGGTTGCCCCAGCAAAACGCCGTCCGGGGCCAGGCCGCCAGGGTGGGTGGCGGTGGGTGGTTCTGGCCCCCCCCCCCGGGGCCGAGGGCGCTTGGTGCTGTCAGTGCTGAAGGTGCTTTGGCGTTGGGGGGGATGGCTGCTTTTTCCCCTGTATGCTGGGTCGCCGTACCCTGGCGTTGTGCACGCCGGTCGCCCCAATCATGTGAGTTTTGATACTGTGCGAAAAGAGTGCTTATTCTGGCCTTGTCTTGGGACTCTTTTTTTTGTGATCTGTGTGAGGGGGGTTATTTTTCGAAAAGGAACGTGAGTGCAAGAGTGCCATTTCAACTGTGTCCAGGGGATCCCGGTAAAGCGGGGCTAAGCGGATTCGAACAGTTCAAAGTTGTGCTGGGGTTAATCTGGTCGGATCCATTTGGCAGCTAAGAAGATATTGGGTGACGCGTGGGGCGAAAGGGGGGGGGGTGATGAGAAACGCAGGGGGTCTGCGTTCAGGTGGCGCATCAATATTGGTGGGTTGTGATCGGGAATGTGGTGCTTGTTGGTTTCCAGTGAGGTGAAGGAAATGAAAGGATAACTTTGGAGGTGAAAGGGGTAAGCGGTGAATCCAATAAAATTCCATGGAGGCAAAGGTGGGTGTGGCTGGTTAATGAGCCATTTCAGGGTGTGCTCTTTTTCCCGGGTGTAAAAGACTGTAGTCAAGCCTTCCTTTTTTCGTTTGCGGTGGGGGTGGCGGTGCTCGTGAGAGCCCGGTGGGACCAGTGGGTTCTCCGCTTTTCAGCTTTTGAGCTTTTCCTTGTTTACATCGCAGGGCTTGCTCTCGGAACCGGTTCGTGTTTGGTGAATAAGAGCGGTATCACTTTCCTTCATATCATTTAGGTCCGCTGCTCCTCTAAGAAGTCGTTCTCGGAAGAGACCACCTTGGTATTGGCCAGCTGGTGGTTCACGAGCCCTCCTGGCAGGCCTATGGGGTGTCCGCGTTTGTGGGTGGGTGGAGGCGGATCGTGCGTTCCGTCATCGTCCCTACTCTTTCGAGAAGGCGGCAGCACAAGAAGATCCAAGCAGCTGCTGGTTTTCAGATAAACTGTGGCAGGGTCATCCGGATTGCTGCTGGTGGTGGCGAACCAGCCGGCGTATATCTCTGGGCGTGAGTCTCCACGCTGCCACACTGCTGAGTGGCGACTCTCTGTCGAAAAACACCGATCTTTTCATCTTCGCCAAGGTGGTGTGCTGGACGCTTTCCTTGTGTGACATCCGGAGGGTGAGGACCGAAAATATTGATAACATTGATTCTCTAGTCAGAGAAAAGCCACCCACGCATCTTGCCTGCGCAGCGAGGCTGCCTGGAGGAACAGCTGTTCTAGAGACTAAACCCCTCTGTCATCATCAAACACCATCGTAAGGCGTGGCTAAAGCTTGAAGTTCTTGATCGAGTAGTCTCGCATCATGGGTCGATTCTCTAAGACCTCTCCACTTTCTCTGCGGCTTCACTTGCAACACACTGAAAGCGGCCGGGCACACTAGTTTGTCAGGCCGTCAGGGGATCATGGACACTGACTTGCTGTTGACTCTTAGCAGCTTCTGCCGTGTCCGCATGCAAGCTCGTCCCGTGTTTTTTACAGAGTCGAGGACCTTTGTTGATGATGTCGACACTTTCATCAAGTATTGGCAGCGCAGCAGAAGTGAGCAGACTGCGACCTTGCTCGCCTTTTTGAAAGTGGTGGCTTATGCTTCTGTGGAGGCGGAAACAAGAAGAGAACAACTCATCGGGTCCTGGCTGCTTTGCAGCCTGCTGTTGGAGAGGAAGGCAGATGTTGGCAAGCTGTACTGGCAGTGCGAGCGCATGAGACGAATTTTGCCACTATCATTGCGAGTAAACCGCTTTGGTGTTGACGATCGCGACAGCAAGGTACTTAGCTCACTTAGCCTCCCCCCTGAAGCTGCTAGGCCACACAATAAAGGCATGACTCCAACGAGCTCCTTATCAAATTCTGTAAAGGATTTACGCAGAGAGATTCGAGCTGTTGAAGCCGCCGTCGCTTACAGCGCTACTCTTCAGGGCGAGCGTGATTTGCAAACCCCGGAGCTCGATTTTGTTCTGCCCGAGTGCGCAGAAAGCAAGGATGTAGTTATTTTCTGCACACAAATGATCCAAAAGCGAAAGTGCTTTCGATCATGCTGCGTCAGACGATTAGACGATTGCTGTCATGCAAAACACTTGGAGGCGTGCTTGACCGAATCAGGTGTACAAGTTGTTTTCGTGCAGCAGGGTATTAATAAGCAGCTGAAAGAAACTTTTAGGAGGCGGAAAGTCTTGTTTCTTGAGCGACTTGGACGCAGGACTGTAGATGCATCGGAGGAAACGCTTCGATGGACAGTCTTTGAGAACTTTAGCGACTGGTTCTTTTTCATAAGAGCAAAGCCCAGTCAAGCGTCGTGGAGATGCTGGGCAACCACCACGCAGCATCAATTTGGTCTGACCCTCAAACTGCGTATAAGAAACCGCTCCAAGAATGCTAGAGGGAGTACAGGATCAATACAGAGCTCCTCCTATGGTGCTGTGAAGAAACCGGTCCTCCGCGAAGTAAACAGCAAAATTTTGGGAACCGAGGGATTTGGAACCGGCGGTGACATCGAGGCGTTCCTGCTCCGGAATAGTTTTATCGCAGCCCTGCTCTGCGGGTGTGCAGATGGCGGGGGGAACGAAGGAGGTGAAAATGTAGTGTGTGTAATGAACTACGAAACTTCATTGCGTACTCTTGACACAGTATGTCAGCTGTGCCGTGTTCTTATGTAAAACGAACAAGCAGGGATTCACAATCTAAAATATCCGTTTTAATAGTATTTATGAGAGAATGTGATTGGCCTCTCAGTCGAGTGGTGGGCCTCGCAAGGATGGTCTGGACTCACAGAGCCTTACGGCCTAGATTCATACCTACACTTTTACTCACGGTTCATTCTTTCCCAATTTTGCTTGCGCTGTATCATTATCATATTCCCACATCCTTGGTCTGTATTGTGCGTGCTGTTGGTTCTGAGTGACAAAGGTTGTTGCTCTTCACACCCTTCACACATTGTGTCACAACTGATAAGACTACACGCTTTAGTCATGAGTCAAAGCAATCATGACTGGGGGGATATGGTTCTCCCAGGTGTTTACATGATTCACCGGTCTACAGGTTCCAGAATGACAAGCGGAACGGTACCACCAGATAGAGCGGTGAACTTGGAACTTGTTCACCTTGAAATCGAAGAAACAGAAGATTATATCGAACTACTTCAAAAGAGCAACAATGAGATTGCCGCCTACTTAAAAGAGCAGCGAGAGAGTCGTTCTGCAGAGGAGGAGGGTGGCGTTGCCGCATCGATGATCGAGCTCTCTGATGGAGGTGTGGAGGAAGAGGACGATGATGCAGTTTTTCGTGAGGCATTGGAGGAAAATGGATTGGTCATTGCGAGAAAGAAGAGGGAGCTAGAGCAGTTGCGTGCGCTCATCAGCGGGCAGCGCTGCGGATGCTCGTGCGCTCACACCCAGCACCACGACCCTCAGCCGATTGGCGCTCCCAGAAATGAAACAAGAATCATTCTGTGATTGCCGTGTACTTCAACTTCGAGCGGCTACTACTATTCTTGATCAAATCGCGGCTTGGCTCTCTGCTGCGTCTCAAAGCTAACACCGGATGAGCTGCAAACACACGATCTTTTGGTACTGCATAGCGGCACTTGTTCGCAGCTGGTAACAAGGGGAGGCTGTCACTATATTCTTGATTACCCTTCTCGGCGGCATCTTTTTGTTCATGCGTCTTTGCCTAATCTGCCTCCTCTGCACCTTTTACCTAATACCCGCTTCTCCATCCACTCCTTGAAACGGTGCCTCTCTTTTTCCTGCTAGCTACTTTTCTTCCACGCTTCAAGTCATTTCTGCACCACAACAAGAGAACAACAGCCACATTCTGTTGTACACCCTTGTCTCAATGCCACCAAAGAAGCAAGAGAAGGTGGAGTCCAAGACCGTGTTGCTTGGCCGTCCTGGCAGCAACCTGAAGGTCGGCATCGTTGGTCTTCCCAACGTGGGCAAGTCGACGTTCTTTAATGTCCTTTCCAAGAAAGGTGTTCCGGCAGAGAACCGTCCGTTCTGCACCATTGATCCCAACACCGCCGATATCAACATTCCAGATGACCGTTTCGATAAGCTGGTGCGTATCCACAAGCCGGCGTCCATTGTGCCTGCGCAAGTACACATTTGCGATATTGCTGGTCTTGTGCGTGGTGCGAGCAACGGTGAGGGTCTTGGTAACAACTTTCTGTCTCACATCAGCTCGTGCGATGGCATCATCCACATGGTGCGCGTCTTTGAGGAGGTGGAGATTACGCACGTGGAGGGCGACTTAGACCCCATTCGAGATCTGGAGATCATTCTCTCCGAGCTTGTCATGAAAGATTTGCAGTGTGTCAACAGTCTTATTGACAAGCTGACGCCCATTGTCAACCGTGGTCTCGACAAGTCGAAGAAGGGCGACCTCGAGACGTTGCACAAGGTGAAGGGGGTGCTGGAGGAAGGCAAGCAAGTGCGCTGTTGCCAGTGGAACGGTAAGGAGATCGACTTTCTCAACACAATTCAGCTTTTGACCGCAAAGCCGGCCATGTTCTTGGTGAACATGTCCGAGGACGATTATATACGGCAGCGCAACAAATGGCTGAAGAAGCTCAAGGACTGGATCGACGAGCACACTGGTGAGCCCATGATCCCGTTTTCGGCGGAGCTGGAGACGGCCTTTGTCGCCATGTCTCCAGACGAGGTGGATAAGTACTGTGAGGAGAAGAAGACCAGGTCACAGATCCACAAGATCGTCAAGACGGCGTACAGCATCATCAACTTTATCCACTACTTCACCGCCGGCGCTGATGAAGTGAAGTGTTGGACTATCCAGCGTGGAACCAAGGCGCCGCAGGCAGCTGGCAAGATTCACACTGACATGGAGAAGGGTTTCATCTGCGCAGAGGTGATTGAATGGGCTGACTTTGACCGGCTGGAGAGTGAGGCCGCTTGCCGCGACGAGGGCAAGCAGCATCAGCAGGGGCGGAACTACGAGGTGCAGGATGGTGACATCATTTTCTTCAAGTTCAACGCGGCGAAGGGTGGAAAGAAGTGATCTACGCA
This sequence comes from Leishmania major strain Friedlin, assembly GCF_000002725.2. Classification (NCBI taxonomy): domain Eukaryota; phylum Euglenozoa; class Kinetoplastea; order Trypanosomatida; family Trypanosomatidae; genus Leishmania; species Leishmania major. The sequence goes on along the minus strand of NC_007268.2, from coordinate 978,396 downwards.
TCCGGTATCTCAGTGGTCTTTTTCCTTTTGTTCTCTTCCCTGTAAGAAAAGTGAAACTTAATTAAGTGAACGTGGTACGACCTGGTGGAGGAGCTGCGCTACCTTTACGCCTTTTCGAAGTGTGTGCCCCAGATCTTTTGGTGATTCCAGTGGAGAAAAGAGCCCCCCAAAACCTGACAAGGCAAAGAAGACCCCTTTGCGAGTGTACGCGAACCTCCAAAGCCGTTTTGTGGAGGCTGTGCGCCTCCGCGTTGCGTATACACATCTATGATCATGTGCCAGTTACACGTAGTCGATGTTGCTTGCGGCGTTTGCGGTGCTCAGGAAGAAAGCTGCGTTTTACACACGAGACCTACAGCTCTACTCTCGTCCTTTGCTCTCTGCGCTAACGTGTGGTGGATTCTCATTTTCCTGAAACCGATCAGTTGCCGCTACAAGCGTGCAGAATTAGCAGGCTTTTCTGAGAGGGCCAGAACCATACGTCGCGTTCTGCGCCTAGGCCGCCTAGAATCACAAGTGTTTTCCCTCTCGTTCATCATCCCTCGACACGCGAAGAAAACAAAAGGCATGCCTCTAAAAGGGTTGAACGCCCTCAAGGGCAACACGCAAACTGTCCTCATCTCTCCTGTGCGCGACAAATACTCTATTCTGATGGAGGATGATAAAATACGTGCCGGTGCGAGTAGCATGCAGGGGTGGCGAAGCACGATGGAGGACGCTCACGCTGTCTACCTCTCACTTCCCAACATGCCAGGAAACATTCGCGACGAAGACTGCGCGATCGCCGCGGTCTTCGATGGCCACTGTGGTAGCAAGTTTGCACAGTCGTGCGCCGCAAACATCCGCGACTGGCTCACGTCAACCGATGCGTTCAAGAAGGGGAACTTCGAGAAGGCGCTGAAGGACGCTTACTGCACAGGCGACGTTGCTCTTCACAAAGCCATGCCAAACGAGCTGAGCGGCTGCACGGGCAACTGCGTTTTAATAATCCAAAACCATTTGTACTGCGCCAACACCGGCGATTCACGGGCGGTGTTGTGCCGGAATGGCGAGGCCATAGCGCTCAGCGAGGACCACAAGCCCACCAACCCTGCCGAGCGAGAGCGCATCATGAAGGCAGGAGGGTTTGTGCAGGCTGGACGAGTTAACGGTATCCTGTCTCTCAGCCGGGCCTTCGGCGACTATGCGTTCAAGGACATGAGTCTCAGGCCAGAGCAGATGGCCATCACGGTGACCCCAGACGTGTTCCACACCGAGCTGACTCCGCACGATGAGTTTGTCATCGTCGCGTGCGATGGCATCTGGGACATGATGACAAATGAAAAGGCGGTCGAGTTTGTGCGCAACGAAGTTGCCGACCATGGCGACATATCTTTAGCATGTGAGCGGCTCATGAACGCGTGTCTCGCGTCTACACCCACCTCCTACGGCACCGATAACATGACTATAATCATTCTCCAGTTCAAGAGCTTGTTCTTGAAGAAGGTGGAGAGTAAGTTCTCTGCGGAGTGATCTGCAAGAGCACGTACGTACACACCCTATGGCGGACACAAACAAGCGAGAAACCAAAGCAAAGGGGATGCCAAAAGATAGAGCTGGTACCGCTCATTATGCCATAGTTCAGCACCATCGAAAGTGCTCGGTGGAGACTGCGCTGTTCTCCCTTTCTTTCCCTCGTTCCCCCTCTCTTGCTCACCTTGTTGCGGTTGTTTTTTTTCTTTGTTTTGGCAGCGTTTGTTGCTGCACCACACGCCTCTCATGACGTGCTTGCTTGTTTTCTATCGAGAAGAAAAATGCCCCCCCCCCCCCCCCCGGCTCCCACCAAACTCACCGCTCGCCTGTCTCGTGCATGCTTTTTCCCCGCACTGCTTCTCCCTTTTGTGGAGACCGTAGAATCACGGGAGAGGGGAGGGCTGCTTTTGGGAGGGCTTGCAAGAAGCTGCTCTTGAAGAGCTGTCGGATCCATGAAGGGCAAGCTGTTGCTCGTCGTTTCAGCTGCTTCACTCAAAGCAGCGAAGCGAAGCCCTCATATCTAAGCTCGGAAAACTGACGCGCTGAATCACGGAGTTTGTCTATCCGTCGCCACCTATAACCTCGCCTGTTTTCCCCATTCTTCGGCTTTCACAACTGCTTCTCACATCGGCAAACAATACCACACATATCAGCTGCCTATGATACCTTGCCCCTCCTCGACGGTACACACAGAGTGGAGGAAACGCGGCACGCAAGCAACGGCCCTTCACACAATCAGCAGCGGCGGTTTCCTTTTTTCTCTCGTTTGCTCGAACCAAGCAAGTACGTCTTTTACTTTTGTGCTAACACACGCACCGATACTCACAAGCTGAAAGCAGACAACGGCGCACTCTCACTGAAAAGGTGCTTCGATGGATCAAGGTGTAGTATCTGAGTGGAACGTCGTGGGAACGTTCCGGAAAAGACCTGTTCCACAGGGGCTCATAGTCGACTTCACGTCTGATGTGAGTCACTGTAATTCTCTCGACAACACAGATGCACCCATCCTCCTTTACGAAGTGAAAGGCGGCGAGAACCAACAGCAGTCGCACGTGCCACGCTACATGGCGCGCAAGATCGCGATTCCGCCACCTTCTTTGCGCAAAATGAAGGTTGTGTCGTTCGCACCGCCACGGCCCGCCGACGCCGTGGGGCGCTGTGAAGAAGACTTGTTTTTCGTAGACTGTCCTGAGCCGCCGAGTGTTCCCTCCCACGACAGAGATCGCGTGCACCGACAACAGCCACTGGTGATTGGGACGATCTTGCCCCTTCCGCTGCAATTAGCCTTTTTGATGCCATCTGCTGTGTTTTTGGCAGACATCGCGTTGCTCGTGGTGAGCCTCACAACGTACACGCCAGAAAAGGCTTTGATAGCGGCGTGCTGCGTTCTAGTGTTGGTGACAGATATTGGGGCACTTATCTTGCTCTTTAAGCGCGGCATTTATTCGGTCACGATCGCCGTGCATCTTCTTCTGTGGCCAAACGTTGTGCTGCTCTTTCTACAACCCTTTGTTTCTCTGCTACTCATGGTGCACTTTCTTTTAACTACGGTGATGGTGCTGTACTGCCTGCGCGTCCGTGCAAGCACCTACATGACGTTCTGCACGCTGCGCTGACCACAAACACATACTTTTGTTATTATCAAGAACACAAGTTAGGTACCGAAGAGCTCTCCTGCGCACGCGTGCAAGATTGCTCCATCTCGCCGCGCAACAGAAGAAGAGAGCAGAAACAACAGCTTTACAAAGGGGCCGATACCACATGCGTCACTCGGTCACTACTTCATCTTCCCTCTCCGCTGCACTTCTTTTATTTTTTGTCTCATGACGTGCCTTTCAACTTCAGTGACGTCTCTGGCGGCGCGCACAAGTCAGCATCTTCTCTTCTGCGCCCGTGGACGCCATATCTGCGACGGCGCGCACGAGTGAATTGTGAATGTCACCGCCGCTGCCGAAACTGCTTTCCGCATGTGAGACGTCCACCACCACTTTCTCTCCGACAACTCTCTCTACCTCTGCTTCCTTCTCTTTATCGGTTTACTGGATCTTAGGCACAGTAACACAGTGGGACTCGCGATTCTTTAGCGGAGGTGCTGCTACTGCTGTTTTACAAACACAGCTTTTAAATCAAACGCTTGTCCCTGCGTTCGTACCCTTATTGTCGCTTCCCTCGCGAAAAGACGAGAGTGAGCGCTGCGAATGCCGCCCAAAAGAAAAGAGGACCAAGGCGAGGTGCTAGCAGACACGTTTCGCTACTCAGACGGGAGTTTGTATGAGGGCAAGTACGGAATCAAGCACGACGCTAATGCGGAGGCGGTATCTGCGGGGTCTGCGACCTCATCCCTTTCTACCGCAGCGAAGAAGCACGGTGCCGCCGGTGGCGCTGCTGCTGCGGCAACGGCTGCATCTTCATCTGCGCCCGCGACACTGAATGCATACATGCACGGCTATGGCATCCTCGCCGATTCGTCCTCTGCCCGCTACGAAGGGGAGTGGCGCAATGGCCTGATGGAGGGAACGGGGGTTCTATCGCTTCCCAGCGGTGGTCGTTACACGGGGGAGTTTGCACGCAACGAATTTCACGGGACGGGGCGCTACATGTGGGCGGATGGCTCGTATTATGAAGGGGAGTGGTGCCGAAACCAAATGCACGGGCTCGGGGTCTATGTAGACTGCACAGGCAAGCGATGGCACGGCACCTTCACCAACGGTAACGCGGCGCAACTTGTTGCAAAAGTGGAGCTGTGAAGGCCGCAGTTCCGTTAACTCTCGCCTCGTATTACATCCCCTCGTTCCCCCCTGATCCGCCACGGTAGAGCTGTTTCTTTTCGATGACGCGATGTACATAGAAGCAGGGACGGCCTTCTTTCTGCCCCTTGTACAAGTGGCACTGAAGCACGTTCTCCTCGCGTACCCCACCTGCTTCTTTCATCGAAAACAGGAAGAAGGGACGCCCGAGACCCTTCTGAGCTTTCACCGAGTGGCAAGAGCAGCATTAGGAGGAGGAGGGAAAGACGAAGGCAGCGACCGAGACTCGAGTGCAGACGCGCGGATCTATCATCTTGGAGTCGCACACACCGTCCACTGCATTTGTCGCGGTTCATTTCAGCTGCCGCTTGAAGGAAGCATGCAAACAACAACGCGAACACCGGATGAACCCAGACTTGGGGGTGGGGAACAGATGATGCGTGTGTGTATGTCGGGGTTTTTCATTCGTGTATCCGTTTCAGTCTATGTCTCTCAGCTCATCTCCCTTTCTTTTCATTCCACTCTCTTTTCCTCTCTTGTTCCATCCTCCCCCCTTTTTTGACAGAACCAACTCCCGGGGTTGTGTTCTATTTCTTTTTTTTTTTGCTTCTGCGTGTGTGGTTTATCCTTGAATAGGACGCACGAGAAGGACGGTAGCTTGGTAAGCGGGGCGTCTTTCCGGCAGCTCTCTCTCTCTTCTCCTTTGCCCCAGTTCCGGACGAGCAGATTCCCTCTTCTCTTTGCAGACACCCAAACAACACACGCACACACACTCGGACGTGTGTCCCCAGAAAGAGAGGGTAACGGCTGGATTATACGCATACTTGCCGCAGATAGCATGGCGGAGGAGGTGAACTATGACGAGCTGGCGGACTTGCTGGCGTCGGATGCGCCCGTTGTGAGTGAGGCCGCCGAGGCCGTGGTGGGAGAACAGGAGAGCGACAAGCCGAGGAAGCACAAGAAGCACAGGAAGCACAGGAAGCACAAAAGAGACAAGAAGCGGCCACGTGGGGAGGAGGGCAATGCCGGGTCCTCCGATGACGAGCGCGTCAAGTCCAAGTACGTTCTAGATGCTGCGGAGAGCGGTGACTCCGATAGCGAAGACGAGCTTTCTGAGACAGACTTCGTCGATGAAGACGAGGAGGTCGAGGGCATCCACTACGGTGATTATCCTCAGCGCTACCTGTTCCACGAAGGCGATGAAAAGAAGACCGTTGAAGAAATGGCTCGCTACTACGAAGAGGCTGACAGACACTACCGCATGCATGGTGATCACGAAGACGAACTACTGACACGCAGTGACTTGTCCTCGCGTCGCCTCGCCTCGCAGTTTCTGCCACGCGAGGACGACCCGAAGGTGTTTGCTGTCAAGTGTCGCCCTCGCATGTCACGCGTTCTAGTGACGCGCATTGTGAACAAGTGCTACGCCTACCGTGTTGGGCGTAACTATGAACGCAAGAAGGTGGACCTCGGCATTATCTCCGTCTTCGCTCTGGATCACGTGAAGGAGTACATCTACGTTGAGGCAAGTCGCAAGCGCTTCGTGGAGAACGTGCTCAACGGACTCGATGGCGTCTTCCGTTTCAACATCGCCGTGGTCGACCCGAAGGAGCTTCTGCAGACAATGGAGACGCGTCCATCCACGCAGAAGGTTCGTGTTGGCGACTACGTGCGCCTGCGCCAGCGCTTTTATCGGGGAGACCTTGCTCAGGTAACGGCGCTGCACCCGGACGGTGTCCACATTACGTGCAAGGTGGTTCCTCGCGAGGACTTTGTGCAAAAGCCGTTCAATAAGGCGACGAAACGACTTGAGCCTCGCTTCTTCACACCGCGGCAGGCCGTAGGGGTTCGAGAAATGGAAAACTCATACATTTGGGGCGATCTGCACTTTGATCGGGAGGGGTATCTCCTCAAGACTGTTTCGACGCGCATGGTCATATCGGGAGCGCAGCTGGAGCAGCCCAGTACGGAGGAGCTCGCTCGATTCTACAACGATCAGCGCGAGAAGGTGGAGCGGGCCCTCAAGGCAGCAGAGGCGGCTGCACAGGTGCCACACATCAGCATTGGTGACTCCGTTCGTGTGACGACAGGACAGCTGCGCAACACTATCGGAGTGGTGGAAAACGTGTTCACCAACACGAACACCGCCGTGCTCACCTGCACAGTGCCTGGCCGCGTGCAGCCCATCAAGGTGCAGGTAGAGCTTAGCGCGTGCACGAAGCACTTCTCCGAAGGCGCGCACGTCGTAGTGGAGCGTGGTGAACACGCTGGTGAGTCCGGCACCGTAGTCAAGTCCTGGGGCAGTATCGTGTTGTTGTTCCCGGACCGCGCCGCCGTTGGGGCGGAGCTTAAGGTCGAGGCGAACGACTGCCACCAGAGCAAGCTGGGTAGTGTCTCGGTGCACTCGAAGGGCGTGTGGCAGGTGTTTGATCTCGTCTCCATCACGGAGCCCAATTGTGTTGGCTGCATCGTGCGCCTGAACCGCAACGATGTGGATGTGCTGACGGAGAATAACGACGTGCGCACGTTGTCGTACGCGCAGGTGAACGCGGTAGGGCGTGACACACGCCAGACGACAGACTGCCGCGAAAACACGCTTTCTCGAGGCGCGGAGGTGCACATCCAGAAGCACCCCTGGACGCCGATCGGTCTTGAGGGGCAGACAGGCCGTATCGAGCACATCTTCCACCGGACCATCTTTGTGCGCTGTCGCGCATCGCCGCTCCACGCGAACATAGTGGCGCTGAAGGCAGAGTGCGTGCTCCTCATCGGCGGCCGCAAGACGACTCGACGCGCTGCGCCGACGCAGGAGGCGGCGACGGGAACGAGTGCAGGTCAGTACGCTGCGGCTGCCGTTCGTCTCTCCGCTGGGCAGAGCCGAGACTCGGAGCAGTGGGATGAGAGTTCGATGATGGACATCAATGCATCCGCGGTGGTTTAGGCGGTTCTTGCGTGAGCAAGCAGGCGCAGGAATAGACGTTTCTTTATCATTGTGTGTTCATCGCATGGTAGCTTGTTTCTTGTGTTGGTGCCTTCTACGGCACCAGGGTCTCCGCAGCTCTGCGCATGCCCTCACGAGTCGTCTTGTCATCTGTGAAAGGGAGCGCACTGAGATTGCGTAAGTGCTACCGCCCCCTGTGCGTGTGTCTGCGCGCGCAGTGAAGCACACTCATGTGCACAGTCGTGTGTAGGCGGAGGTGTGTGTGGAAAGGCTTGTACACACCAAGGCGCGCAAGCACTAGGTTTCCAAGTTTGGTTTTGGGCAACGAAGTATGCGCAGGGTCCTCGGGAGGCATTGACTCCCTCACCTCCTTTCCTTCTTTTTGGCTGATGCTCGTGCGTGTGTGTTTCATTGTAGTTGTGGTTATGCAACTCTCTTGGTGTACTTTTGTCGAACCGGGGAAGAGGCATGGGAGGCATCGAGGTCGTTCTTTTTCTTTTTTCCCTTTCGATGACGTGAGCCACTTGCGTGTGTGTGTGTATGTGCCTGAGGTTGTAGCGCATGCGTTTGTGTATGCTTTGCTCGGGCTTCTCCCTCTTTTTCCTGTTCTTGGGGCACATCTTACTCCCCCCGCGTGGGCTGTGATTGTGTGTGTGTGCTAAGCAGTAACAACCAAAGAAGCAGAGGAAAATCACAGCGAATGGCTGTGGCTGTTATACAAAATGAAGCGAGACGGGAGCGCACACAGCTGTGCCTGTGGCCACAAGCAATGCGCCTCACCGTGGCAAAGTGCGCCTTCACAAGTATGCTATTTTCGTTTGTGTGCGTGTTGCGAGACAGGTACACGGTTTTGGAGCTTGTTTTACCGCCCCGACACCATATCTATCTTACGAACCGAAAAACAGTGAAGCGGTCAAGTGTTCCGGCGTAAGCCCGCCCGCCCACCCACCCACGACCATGAAGAGGGAGGATGCCATCGTGCATGACGGCGTGTTTCGAGTGTGGCTGCTGTGTGACTCCGGGGCGCCTTTCCGTTCTTGAGCCCATCCATTCTACTTCCGCACATCCTTACCCCGGCTTGCTCCCCCTCTTGCTTGCTTCTTCAATAAACCCACCCAGCGCTCACGCCACACACACACACACACACACACACACGCAGCGTGCTGAAAAAAATATGCGCCACATGCGAAGCTCCGGATCGGGGTGCTCCGTAATGATCGCCGGTGCTCCCCCAGCAGTGTCGTCGTCCAGATGGTTGTCAAGGCGGATGCCCCTCACGCCCTCTTGCTCCGTCTTTTTCCCAGCCGGTGGTATGCCGGCGCGGTTGTCGGCCCATCTCGCTCCTCGCCGTCACTTTGCGCGACGCACGGAACCGCGCTTGTTCGAGGTGAACCCGACTCGCGAGAGCTACGTGATCGAGGCTGCCTTCGAGGAACCGACCTTTCGCTTTATCTGCGAAGGCGTCGACGTCGACTTCAAGGAGGACGTACGCGAGGCGCTGGCAAAGGTGCTTCCACCTTCCCCTTCGAACTTCACCCAGCGGGAGGAAGGCACAGCACTGCAGCTACCCCAGATACTCCAGACATTGCGGTCGCTGTGCCGGCAGCAGCTTGTCTCGTTCGCGCAGGTCCGCTCCACACCGCGACGGCTGGCGTCTTACTACGAAGCTCTTGCCGCGGCCAACCCAGTGCTGGCGGTGCTGGCGGCTGAGCACTACACCTTTGCCGGACTAGTGGCGACGCACGCGAAGAAGAGTGTACGGGATGCCGTACTTGCGGGTGTTGACAGTGCCGCGACTATTGGCTGCATTGCTGAGCAGGAGCTTATCGCGGAGGGCACCCCGCTGAATACGGAGGCGCGCTACGACGCGCACGAGCGGTGCTTTGTGCTTCGTGGCACGGGCAAGTTTGGTGTGGTTGCTGCAGCCTGCGCGCAGTGGGCTGTGGTGAGCGCCACCCTCACCCTCAACAAAAAGGAGCACAACGGCACACACCTCTTTTTGGTCCAACTTCGAGAAGGTGACATGCTCAATGCGTCGGGGCAACTTCGTCGTGGTATATCGGTGCGCCCTATCACGGGCGAGAACACCACCATGGCTGGCTGTGGCGTGGCCGTGCTGCACTTCGAGGACGTACGAATCCCGAGCGATCACTTGCTGAACCCGTACTGCATCACGAGCGAGTCAAAGGTGGGGTATGTGGCTGGACAGGAGAGTCAGGAACCAGCAACAGAGGTGCTGCGCACCCGCCGCCGCATCGCCACCGGCGCCATTTACATTGGCGTGACGAAGAAGCTCCTTGCTGACGTGGTCACCTACACGGCCGACAAGTACGTAGTGGGGCCTGACTATCGCCGCAACTACCCCTTTCTGGGCCTCCAGCACATCCAATCACCGCTTGTGAGCATGGTGGCGAAGTCGTATGTGTACCTGGTTGCGTGGCAGCGACTCCTGCCAGTTTTCACGGACCCTTCCGGGTCGCCGTCGTACGAGGACCACATGCGCCTCGCCGGCACGGTTTACTTCCTACAGGAGAACCTGCTCGACTTACAGACGTTTGCCGACAAGACGATGGGTCTGCACGGCTCTTTCGCCAGCACAGGCAAATATGCTGCTGTGACTCTTGTGCATCTCCGGCAAGAGGGCCTGGATACCTCTGCCTTGATTCGCGAGGTCGCCTTCCGGTCGGTCACTAAGAACATCGGCACAACACACTGGGGCTGGTGGCTGACAAGTCTTCTGCAGCCGGTGTTTCCAGCGCTCAATCGCTTTTTGAAGAACCCACTGTACTCGCCTCGCATTGCTGATCTCGGACGCCATCTGATCTTCTTCAGCCACAAGCACTACAGTCTCAAGAAACGTCTGCGGCAGTCGCGCGAGCTAGAGCGGCGAAAAGGCGGCAGTGAGCATGAGTGGTATGACTGGGTGGTGTTCCGCCACCGCACCGTCGTGCACTGCGGTGAGGCGTTCATGGAGGTGTACTACCTTGATGTGATGATGAAGGAGACGGAGAGGTGCAGCGACCCGCGTGGACGCAAGATCCTGCGCGACATTGCCTGGATATACGCCTTGACGCGGCAGATGGACCGGTTGGACTTTTTGCTGTCGTCGAAGATGCTGAGCCCAGGCAAGGCAGAGACCCTCGCAAGCCATATCGACAACATCGTGACAGTGCTCGCGCCGCAGTGTGTGCATCTCGTGGAAGCGATGCAGGTGCCAGAGTTCGCTCGTGCGCCGTGCCGCTCGGCGACGCACATGGAGGCGTACTGGACCATCCCAGGAACGAACACGCACATTGAGCGCGGGGATCGACTGACCCTGCGTGACGCCGCGAACGCCTCGTCTTCCAAGGGCCGCCGCGGGGCCGAAAGTGCCAAGGCGGCGCAGGAGGCGATACGTGAGTCGCCGGAGGAGTTCGACTTGTTCCACGGTCTTGCCGACGAGCCGTCGTACGCGCGCCGCAAGGCGCCATAGCAGCGTCGCTGTGTCATTTGGGTTCTCATGAGCTCGAGTTGCGTGTGGGCATGGGTGTGTATCAATCAGGTGCGCCGGAGTGCATCAAAATCGTGCCAATCATCACATGTTTGTGTGTGTGTGTGTGTGCGTGTGCGTATACTTTGGATGCCATAGGCTGGGGGATGGGGAGTTGTGTGTCGTGTTCTCCTTGCCTTTCCATTGTTGCCTTTGCGTCTGTCTCGCGTATGCACCACTTGAACAGGATGAAGCGTTTTGGTCTTCTGTGTTGTGAAGCGAATTTCGTTGCTGCCTGGCGCGGCGCTATCACAGAGGCCTGCACAACATAAGGGCCAAGAGGAGGAAAGCAGGACTCAGAGCGCAGTCGCAGCCACGGGCATAGCATCGGACACGAGAGAGTGAGAACGAGGTCTCTCTTGATTTGCTACTCACTTGTGCTTCTTTTCCTGTCCAGGCACCTAGCGACTTGCAGGTTCTCGTCACAGAGTGTGATGGAGATAGCTTAAGTCGGTAGGTGGTGAGTGAAGGTCAGATGGGGCTGACACGGATCGCTTAATGAGTTGATGTGCATCATAGCGGCACATGCACCTCTCTTTTTCGCTATCACTTTTCTATTCTTCTTCTCAGCGTACCCTTCCCTTCTTTGTTTCTTATCGACTTTCTCTCCCGTGCGTGTGGCCCACCGTGGCGCTATAGACCGAGGGACGAAAAGAAACAACAACCCGCATGCGTGTTCGCCGCCTTTGCCCATGCATTTCTCCCCACACTGCGACTCTGACACCGGGAGACGGTTTGTAAATCGTTCTCCGTCGGTGTGCACACACGCGTGGGCTTGCGCCGGTAGCACAGAAGGGAAGCGAGAGAGTGAGAGGGGAACCTTTGGGGTTACGAATAGAACGAGGACGACAGCGCGGCCCCCTTTTCCTTCTCCTCTTTGCCCGCCTCTCTGTCCATCAAGGCACCTTTCTTTGGTTCTTTCATCCGCACAACCGCCGCACTTTTTTGGAATTGCTCAGCACGGCAGGCCCCACACAACACAATGTACACGGGAGACTGCTCTCACTCCTTCTTCTCCCCCATCACTCCACGTGGTGCTCTGTTTCGTTCTGCCGCCATCATAGCCTTTTGGCGTTGTTGACTCTCCCCGCCTTGTCCGTTATGTGTTTTGCCTCTCCGGGAGCATGCCTTCGTTGTTTTTTTGTGCTCCCTGATGATGAGGGCATACACCTCCGTGCGTGGCGTCACACGGTTCCGTACCTCTCCCTCCCCCACTCTGTGGCGAAAGTCAGGCAGCCCCCCACCCCCTACCCCTGCCAGTGCCGAACCGCTTCTGGTGGTGACAGGGTCAGGTGCCCACTCCACAGGGGGGAGGCCAGCGCGACTCCTGTTGGCAGTCAGGCCCTGGACGGCGTGTTGCTGGAGCGGCCGGTGACTGTGAAGACGCTTGTGCCGTCCGCGCGATGGGCCGAGCGTCAGCGCGACTCGCGGGTGCCCCACCCGGTGCTCGCTGCCTGGTGGTGGGGAGCCTTTATGCGACCCCGAGGGGGTGCACCCGGTGGGGGCGGGTGGGGGGCACAATGGGCGCGGCCGCGAGGCAGTCTGGGAGGCGACTGGGTGGGTAGCGTTTGACGCAGGGGCTGTGCTCAGATGGCTGGGGTGACGCATTGCTGCTGCGCTTGTCTCCCGCTGCTTCGCGCCACTCGATGGGCCTGTGGAAGGCCCGAGGGTGGAGTGGCGTTTAACATGCGTTCTATGGCAGAAATGGACACCGGTTGAACAACACAAAAGAAGTGATCCGTTGTTGTGGTCTCTCTTCGCTGAAGGCTCTGTCGCTCTGCGCGTGCGTGTCTGAGCTCCCTCTTCTTCCTTTGTTCTTCCTCTGCACCCCTTTGTATTCATCTCTCCTTTTCTTTTCCCTGTGCCGCACCACACCTCTCCGCGTTGTCTGCCCTGTCCCTCCCTTTTACAGATCTTATTCCTTTTGTTTGTGTGGGTGTTTCCACACGATCAAGCACTCCGCGCCGCATGCCCCTGATTCGTTGATAATTCTTTGCACGTTAGACTTGGTGAAGAGAGACTTACACAGACTCTGCTCTCACACTCAGACACGAGGCAGAGGAAGGGGGGGGGGGCACGGTTGCGTTTAGTCGAGAATGGACAGCTTACACGAGGCGCACCTGTCGCGCATTTTAGAGGCACGACAGCGCCGTGGTGTGCTAGGTACGTTCCATGAACCAGTAGCGGCCCCGCCATCGCGCGAGTACGCCAACGGCGTGATGTCGCCGCCGCCACCCACGCCTTTCAAGCGCTGCTGTTCTTCCACGGGCACGCAGACGGCGGGTAGCCCAAGGATGTCGGCAGCGGCGCAGACGGTGCCAACGCTAGCAGCACCGACCTCGCCGCCATTTGCCCACTCTTCGCCAGGAGCATCAACTGCGCCGTCGGACCGGCGGCAAAGTGTGCCACGGGGCAGGTCAGCGGCAGCAGCCATGCCGCTGCTCACGTCGCCAAATCCAAAGGCAGCGCTAAATGGAGGGTTGCGCTTCCAGTCTCCCGGCCGCGTCCCATCACTAGCCTACAGCACCCCGAACTCGGCCTCGCGACGACGCACAGATCCGTGGCGATCGCCAGCTCCCGCATCAGCAGCGTCCGGCTGGTTCTCTAGATCGAGGGAGCGCGCGCGCCCCACCGAGCCTGTGTCACCACCACTCTACATTCCGTGGTCGTGCTCTGTTCCACGCAAGCCTCTGTGGCCTGAGCGGGCACCAATCAAGGCACTGTGGGACTGGCAGACATCTTTTCCACACGTGCATCCGCTCTCGGTGGCGCCGACGGGCATGAATACCTGGCGTGACCGCAGCTGCACAAGCACGCGCACTTCGCCCATAGCTGGGAGTCAACGAGACACAAACCATCTCTCACAGGGGGGTGATGGGCCAGCCACGGAGCCACGCATGAAGTGGCCTTCCCGCAAATCTAGAGGCGGCCGCAATGATCACCGCCGCTCGTCTCGTCACCGATCGGGGCATCATCGGGGACACGGCGCTCAGCCGTGCGGCCATGATTACGACGACAACGAAGCCGAGATCGTGAGCTTCCCACCCGAGCGACACGGGTGCTCTGGCGTTGGAGAACCTTCACCCCGCGATGCCAGCCAGCAGTGGCGAGCAGATTCACGACGGCGCAAGGGAGCGGGCCGCGAGGAAGAGGGGGCGATTAGCAGAGAGCGACGCTCTGGTCGGCGGGGACGTTGCCACGCACGGCAACGCGGAGAGGCCTACGCACCACCTGTTGTGTACATGGGCTCTGCGACCGGGGCGGCACCGCTGTCACCCTCCTCCCAGGGAGGCAGCTCACGACGGTACCGTTCAACGTCCGCGGCGCTACCGCCACAGCGCTCACCGAGACCATCACGGCCTCCTGCGCGGGTGGAGCGCAAGCCCACCCTTGGTCTTCCGGACGCCCACTCTACCATGGACCTGCGCATGAGTGTCGAGACACTGCGCGCTGGCGATTGGTTCTACAAGTGGACATCCAAGGGCGACTCGGTACACCGGCGGTGGTTCTGGATCGACACGAAAAGCTACCTTCTCGTGTGGAGCAACTACGAGACCTACAGCCCGCACTTTTGCGGCAGTGTACGCCTCGACGACATCTGCCAGGTCACCTCGCGCGACCTGTTCAGCGTGGACGAGGGCGCATTCCCTAAGACGTACTACGTCCTGCTGATCGAGACGAGGAAGCGGGTGCTGCAGCTGGCGACCGAGCTGAAAGACAAATGCGACACGTGGTTTGAGGCCTTGAATAATGTGATGGGATTCATCCACCGTAATGACATGGCAAGGGGTGCCCTGATCCCTGACTGAGTGCGTAGGTACGCACGAGCTGTTTTGTTTTCGCTTGCTTTTCGGGGTTGTGGTGAGTATGTGTATGCGCTCTTGTCGACATGCATGTGGGCGTGTCTGTCTCGCTCACTGCGGCTCTGTACCGCTGCCTCTCTCTGTGTGTCTGAGGGTTTTGACACTGTGTCTGTTTTCGTCTTGTCTCCCTCTCTCCGTACTACTACCGATGGTCACGATATCCTCTCTTAGACTTTCCTCTTTCGTTTTTTCTTTCCGACTTTCTCAGTGGCCCCTTGCACTTTGTTAGTGTGGTCTTCCGTCTCCTCCGCTTCCTCCTCGCTCTCTTTCCCTCGCACTGGTAGGTCAGCTGGCGCCTTGATAGAAACGGAACCGTGGTTTGTGTGCGAGTGTGTGACAGGCGTGCGGGCTTCCCTCTCCTCTGTTTCCCCCCTTCCATTCTTTCTGCACTGTGCTGCACGTTGCAGGAGGAGGGCCTTCGCTTCCATCTACCACGCACTGAACAACAAAAGAAAGCAACCACGCACACAGCGAGAATAATCTGCAGGGAGGGACTAACCACCCATGATGGCTCAGTGGGAGGGGTTTTAGGCAACACATACACACACATACATGCGCCTGGTTCCGCCTCTCCCTCCCGATCTGCTTTGCCATTCCTTCAGTCTTGAACAAAGAGAAACGAAACGGCGATCGAAACCGCTAGTGCGTCTTACTCACTGACACACAGGCACGCAGACGCACATCATGCTCCTTTCTCTCACCACCTCGCTAGCACACAGACACTAGTTTCTGCCCACCGTCTTGCACTCTCTCTCTCTCTCTTTCGATTGCTGCTGTTGCGCCTGCTCTTCTCTCTGTGTGGCACCTGCAGAAGCGCGTCTTACCTTAATTCAGCCGTCTCATCCATCTGGACGCTGCTCACCATTTTGCGCGTTGACAACAGCAGTTTTAGAGGGAACACACAACGGGGGTGTAGCGCGCGAGAGAGTAAGGGCGACGCTGCAGTGGATCGATCGATTGACACATCTCTTTCCTCGTGCCCACTCCTCTCCCTCGTCCTCTTATCCGACACGCTATCCTCCCATTTTGCAGCAAGTGGGCACCTCAGACTCTCCCCACACGTGCGCGGCACACACACACACACACACACGGAGACGCCTCTCTTTTCTCTTTTCGTTTCCTGCCTGCTCTTTCTCGCTTTCTCTTCATCTCCACATCCGTTATCGACTGACGAGCGCGCGTCAGCGACAGAGAGGGGGTGGGGAACGAAGGGGCAACAAGTGGGAGGTCCAGCTTAGATCCTTTTTTTTTTCGAGCACCTTTCGAGCAAGTCGACAGCGCATACGCCATAAACGTTCCGTCGCCATCATAAAAATAAATCAAAGACAACACAAAAGGATAGATAGTGCACACCGTTTCCTCCCTCGTTCACACTACCGTGTCTTTCTCTAGCTCCCTCTCTCTGTCTACCGGTGTGTGTGTGTGTGTGTGTGTGTGTGCGTGCGAGAGAGAGCGAGAAGCGCAGGCGTGTTTTGCGGACGCTTTGGAGGGAACAACGGCGATACATGAATGACATACCACACACAGACGTACTCATTCGCTTACACAAACACAGTGATCGTCAGAAGATCACTGCTAGGAGGACCCGAGCGATGTTTGCGGCGCGTGATCCGAACCGCGTGCCTGTCGCGCCGTCGGTCAAGATCCCAACACTCAGCTCCCCTAACGGCGGCAATGCGGCGGTGAAGGTGACTGTCTACTCGCCCTCCACAAGCATGAGGTGTCGTCATGCTGCTGCTCGACCGCGCGGGACGTTCGCCGCCACTGAGGGTGCATCACCGTTGCCAGCCACAGAGCTTTGTGTGCATGAATGCAGCACCGGGACTGCTGCAGTGGTGGAGTCGCCGCCGTGGCACGAGTGTGGGGAGAGCAGCGGTTGCGGCGCTGACGGCAAGTTGTACAACGAGCTTTTTCAGCTAGAGGAGACGGTGCAGAAGAGGAGTGGGGCTCTGCAAACCACGCCTGTCGATGTGCTTTCCAAGTCGTCGTCTGTGATTGGATCGGGTGCGCTCCAAACCAACCTGCCCACTGGTGAGCTCCTTCTGCAGAAGGAGGAGTTCCTGGAGCGGCTTGTGCAACGCGTGCGCATGAGTTGCGCGGGTGTGCCGCCGGAGCACAGCGCCAGCACTTGCAACGCGGAACAAGATGCGGAGCCTGGTGCGGTGCGTCATCGGGAAACTTCTCCACTGCCTCGGCGGCTCTCGCCTCCCGGCGTCGAACTTGCTGATGGCACAGGAGTACGCTCAAGCGATGCAGGCCATCGATCGATGGGGCGATCGCGGTTGCGTAGTCCGTCGCTTATGTCTGCCTCCTCCACGGTGAAGGGATCGACCCTGGCAACTGCGGCGGAGCCGGCGCAAGCCGAAGCTGACGCGCTTGCTGGCCGACGAGCTCGAGCAGCTGCACGTGCAATGCATCAGCGGTCCCGTGTCACTTCGCCCGATCCTCGACCGCCATCTACCGACTTGTACGCGACGGGAGGAGCACTGCGGAGCAGCCTGCAGTACGGCCGCTGTTCTGGCGTATCGCGGGGTCGGCGGTCTCTCAGCGCGGAGCGGCCTGACCACAGCGATGCGTGCGCGCCATTGGATACTGAAATGCAAGAAACCGAAGAGGTAGTGAACAGCTTCTGGGGTCGTGCGGCCGCGGCGTCGACTGGGACGCCCGGCGCAGCAGCATGCAGGAGCCTTAGCGGCATCCGCTCGGACTCTGTGCACAACCAGCTCTCACACCCACAATGGAATCCGCATCCGGTACAGGCGGCTCGTCCGGTCTGGAATCAGCGGCAGCCGCAGAGAAAGCAACGACCTGTGGTGAGTGTGCCAGGATCGAAGCCGCCGTCGTCGGCTCGTCGTTGCGCGTCGCGCATCCCCGAGACGTCCGCCAGCGCGCAGGGGCTGCGCGGCGCCAGGTCGGAGGAAAGGGACGCTACAGGGGCTTCTCACCGCAGAGCCGAGCGTGCTCTGAGGCGCACCGAGTCTTTGTCAATGCAGCTGAAGCAGGAGCAGACGACAGCGCCGCGTCGCGCTGCCGGGCAATCGCCAGGGGGAACTGTCGCCTTCCCCTTGTCTCCGCCATCTGCGCGCACGCTCTTTCAGATCCATGATGCACACAGCGTAGCGAAGACCACGTCACCGCTGGGAAAGGAGCAAGAGACGGCTCTGCAGAGCCAGTGCGACGCGGCGCTGGCACGGGCGACTCAGGCAGAGCGGCAGTGCAACATTCTCTCCCACGCCCTGGAGCAGCTGCTCGTCGACCACGCGGCCGAGAAAGCGGCGTGGGAGGTGCGGCACGCAGCGCTCGAGCAGAGGCTGGCCTCAATCACGGAGTGGATTAGCGGTATCGATGCCGAGGCGAGCCTGGACGCAGCGCCCCACGAAGTGTCAATTGCACGAACTCCAGAGACGGCGACCTCGGACACAACCACACCGCAGATGGCTACCAAGCGAAACGAGATGGGTGGCGAGGCCCTCCTCGCTGCCGCGAAGAACACCGCTTGGGAGGAGGATGTAGACATTGTTGATCTTACCAACAACAGCGGCGCCTACAGCGCCGACAGCAGTCCCCTTCCGGGTGCCCCTGGCGCAACTCCCACGCCGGGCCGTCACGACAATGCCAACGCCGACGGCGGGGGTGCCTCCACGTGTCAAGTGCACCTGCCGCCGTCGCCGCCACTAATCCTGCACATGCACGCCGCCACTACTCAGTAGCGATATGACTGACGGAGCGGCCGCACTGCACGTTTCCCTATTCCCTACTTTGCATGACACCGGGTTATAGCATGTCAAGGGGAGGGGAGGGAGGATGCGCGTCCATGTGGCTCTCTCTGTGTGCATATGCACTGGAGCAACCTTTACGCAAGGTGAAGTTGTTATTTGTCGAAGTGATTTTGCCGACCGAAGGTGGCTCACAACACAGGCCCCGACGCCACTACCTACACAACAGCTTCACCTTGCTTAGAGGTTGCTCCAGCGCATCATATACAGGAACAGTCACACGGACATGCATGGAAGCGTGCTTCTCCTTTTTTTTTCTCTTTTCGGTGTCTTGGCTGCCCACACGGATAGCGCGCCCATCCATGTACATGGCCGATTACGTGTCGGCCGTCAGCATGACATCCGCCGCGCACTCTGTGAATCTCCGTCTCACAGCTCTGTCACTATCTTTCCCTCCTTCTTTTTGTTCTGGTTGTTTGCGCGGTTTTCACACTCCTACCGTTTTCTTTCTAGAATAGACACGCACGCGCGCAGAAGCAGACGGCTCGATGACGCCGGCTATATACACATATACTTCCTTTGTCAAACTTTTAGATCGCCGCACGAGTGCGCGCACTCTCTCAGATGGTTCTCCCCTTCCCTTGTTGTCTCTTCTCTGGTGGCACCGTCCTTCTATTCTGTCGCCCCTCTGCTTGTGAGGTGCTTGCGTGACTGCGAGTGCCGTGAGTCGAGCAACGGACACGCGATGAGATGGAGACCCGACTACGCGGGGGTGCGCATGACGCACGGCCGGAGACTCTTTCTCTTCCACATATTAGAACGGTGAAAATGAGGAAGGCGAGTGGTGGTGGTGGGTGGCGAGAGAGAGAGAGAGAGAGAGAGTGGTGCAGTGGCGGTGGAGAGGAGCAGGAGAACAGTGATGGGGCAAGCTCCGTGCGTGCATCACGCACGAATCGACAGTGGTCTGTCCACTTCTGCATCCTGTGCTGGAGAAGGAGGCACCACTTTCGTGTTTTTCACTTCCACGGGCTTTGTCGTTATGTCTGCGCTTGTTTTATGCCTTCGCCCCGGCCATGGACCTCCTTTTGGACTCGTACTTTTCTCGGTTTCACTCCGCATCTCTCATATTTGGAGCACTAAACAACATACGAGCCGCTGTCGGCGCGAGCAGTGAAAATAAGAGGAAGAGGGGGGAGGTGTACCTCAGTCTCCCAAGCGGCCCCCCCTTTCCCTCCCCCTTCTAAAAAAAAAAGAGTCTCAGACGCTTGCGGGTGAGTGTGTGGGGCGTCTACTCTTTGACAGAAACAGATGATCCGCCTCCGCTCATACACACTCTGTGCGGCGCGCTTGTTGCGCGGTGCTGTTGTCTCTCTTTCTCTTTTCGCCCCTTCACCGCCGTGTCCCTCCTCCACTTTGTCTTCGTGTCCTCTTTTCTTCCCGTAGTGACCCCAAAGCGCACAGAGACCCTCACAGAGAAGAGCGGGCTAGAGAATAGCAGCTGGGAGCAAACCTTGTCCCCTCCTCCCCTCCCACCTCGCATGCACCGCCACTCGGTTTCTCTCGGACACGCACACAGCAGCATACAGAGTGAGACACCTTCATATCCTCACGCACGCACTGCTACATGCGGAAACTCCGCCGTTGGCTGCGCGGTTTCGAGTATATGGCAGAAAATAGAGAAGAACACCCCCTCCCTCCTGCTCATCTAGAAGAGAAGACCTGAGGAACAGACAGAGTACGAGGGGGTCACGCAAGGTTGTGCTCCTCACTACCTCCCCCCATTCGCTTTCCTCCCCTGAAAGTGCCACGCAAGCTGCCACGGGTCCCCGCTACGCTCATCCCCGCGGCACTACCGAATTCTAGTCACATACACGTATCTCTTTGCTTTCCAACTCTTCATCCAGTAACGACGAGGGGGCGTCGAACACACCCAAACGAGCGATGAGTGGAGGCGCGAGAGGTCAACTTCAGACGATGTCGCCGTCGGCTACCCGTCTCGTCGACGTGGATGAGGCGGTCCGCATTCTTCGCGCAGCGTGTCAGCGTCGAGCGAGCGCAGACGCCTTGGCACCACTTGTGCAGTCGGCTCAGCACTTGGCCTCGAACTGCACGCCAGCGTTGTTTTCCAGCGTTCTGGAGGCCTGCGATGCCACGACGGCGGTGGAGGCGGCGCCGAAGAAGCTGACGATGCTCAACGCAGCGTGGAAACTGCTTCTCACGATTGCTACGCAGGAGGGGGTGGAGCCGGCTTACTACAGCGCCGCCGTCACGCACATGGTCGAGCAGCTTCGCTGTGGCGTGCTGACGCATGACTGGAGCGACACCAAGCGCGTTCGTCTGGCCGCGTTCTTTGCGTCGCACGTTGTATCCACGGTTCGAGCCCATCCCCAGCTGCTACTCCTCCGCACACCAGACGCGACAGCCGTGATTGGCCAGCTCGTACGGCTGTACTTCGCCGTATGTGTGACGGTGGCGACGAGTACACTGGACACAGAGGCAGTGTCGCTGCTTTACGACAACATTGTGGTACGCCTCCACGCCGTCTTCGACTGTCTTGGTAACGCCGCCGCCGCTTCTACAGCAAGTGTACACAGCAGCGAGCCAGAAGCAGAGGCAGCATGCAGCGCTGAGGAGGCGGACGGGAACGGCGCTGCATCGTCGGTGGCGCGTGGCGCAGCCACTTCGGGACCTTCAGCTGCACTACCACCACAGCAACGCTGCGAGAGTCCATCCAGCGTGGTGGAGGAGCTGCTGACCCACTGCGTATCGACGGCAGTCGCACGGGAGGTGGAGGAGGCGGCGGACGGCGGGGTGACGGTGCGCATGGCACTTGCCACTGCCGCACTCAGCCTATATCTGCATGTCGTGCGAGGCGCGCTGGAGGCGACCTCGCCTTCTGCCTCCGGCACCGGTGCGGGCTCGGCGAAGCAGGAGGGTGATCCCGGCCAGCGAGAGGCAGAGGAGGATGAAGCGGCGACCGCTGAAGCGACGCCCGCGCAGGCGTCAAGTTGGCGACGGCTGACCCCACGCGGAACGCAAGAGCTGGTTATGAAGAGTTTGATGTGGTGGACGCACTGCACAGCCGAGGAGGGGCAGGCGCACACCTCCGTGACTCGAGCTTCTCTGCTACGGGTGGAGGTGCTCACGTGGGCAGCTGCACTGCCGCCGGATGTTTTCTGCTCTGAAGCCTCAGATGCGTCATCAGCAGTGCCTCCCATGTCGCTGCGCGCGCTGTGGACGGACAGGCTTGCCACCGTGTGGCAACAGTGGCTTTTTAGCGTGCGCGACGCGCCCCAGCAGAGCAATGAGCCCAGTCGCGCAGGTGCTGCAGGGTCTCTGCGCGCAAGTGAATCTCACGGAGTGGAAGCCATGGTGGCAGCGGCGGAGCTGGACACATCAGGGTCCCGAGACGGAAAAACTGAGTCGCATGTAGTTGTCGCCAAGAGTACGCACTTTGCTTCTCTCCTCCTGTCGTCTGTCGCCGGCACGCTTCACTCCTCTTCGGCTGCCTTAATGGTGCTGGAGGCGTGGGCGGAGCTCTTCCGTCGAGCGGAAGAGGCAGTGACCGACGTAGCATCCGCTGCACGGTCTCCGGGTATACCCTCCACCACTGAGGATGCAGCGACAATCGTACATCTGCTGCTGCGGGTATTGGCTGATCTTCGCTGTGGGGCATCTTCACTCGTTGAGGGCCTCTTGCGGCTGCAGCGACACGATTTCCGGGATGGCAGGTGCAAGGCTGGCTCAGAGCAACCGGCGGACTTCGGGAGCGCACATGCGATGGCTGCAATACCGCTTCAATGGATCTGCGCAGCGGTAGCGCTACTGGCCTACGGAGAAGAGATGCTAGGGTTGCATTCCCCACGCGCCGCAGCGACAGCTGGAGTAGAGTGCGTAGGTGAGGTTGACGGTGCGGCGGGTGCCAGGGTGATCGCGCACTTAACGGCGGTGATGCGGGCACACATTACCCCCCAACTTTGCGCGAGCAAGGTGAGCGAGATGGCAACTATCACCGAAACGTCAGCAGTGACCGACGCCACAACGCAGATGCGTGAACTGCTCATATCTGTGCGGCAGCACGCGTCTACCGCTGGGACAGGGAGGACCTCGGCGCCCGCAAAGCTCGCCCGACGTGCCCAGCCTGCCTTGTTGCTCCTGGGTGTACCTCGTGCATGGCGCGCTCTTGCCGTTGCTGTGGCGCAGCAGCGACCTAATGCCCCGGCCGATGCGGGCGGGGCGGACGCCGCGGAGCGTTGCGCGATGGAGCTGAAGACAGTATTGCTGTCTCTTGCGCCGCTACTCGCCTCTCTGACGCACATCCTGCAGTCGCTAGAATGTGAGTCGGATCTCTCGAAGGCGAGCGAGGGGTCGGAGCTGCCATCTGGTCTACCTTACGCTCGCGTGGCACGCTGGGTGGCCGCGCGGCTGCTGGACGAGGTCGCCGTGGTGCCGCTGACGGACAGCCCCGAGGACGCAGTGTTGGTTGCGTGCGTGCGTCGATGGACGGACCTTGCCTTTGCAAGCGGACCTTGTACTGTAAGCGAGGGCTCCGCGGCTGTGCGCACCGACGACCCTGTCGCCCTCGCAGACGCTGCTGCTGCGCTGCTGCACGTCTTGGAGTGCACGACGCTGCCGCTAGAGAAGCTGCACCTGTCCGAGCATGCCACCCACTCACTCATGGAGCTCCTACAAGGTGACGATGGAAGTATATCCGGAGAGGTCGACAAGGTGGGAGGCGATGACGATGCTGATGGTCGCTGCCCCTCTTGGCCTGCGCTGTGGCGCCGCGAGGCAGTGCAGTGGTGCGAGATGGAGAAATGGCTTCTGGCCCGTCGTCGCGCTATGGAGGAGGGCGAACAGGCAGAGGAGTTGGCGTCGGCGCCAACGCTGGCGGAGGCGCTTCACGCGGCACCTTTGCACATGGACGCGACGGCGCCGCCCTCGTCTAACGAGGACCTGCGCCGAGGTCTCCTGTATTGCGAGGCCGTGCTGCGACACCTTCAAGCGCGCGATCTGGTCTTCCTCAACGATACCGAGAACCCGAGCAAGTGCCGCAAGACCGAAAACGGCGATGACGCGCAGGCCGATGTCGCGGCTGTTGTGCAAAGCGTGGAGCGCATTCAGGAGCTGGGCCGCGCCTTCTTGCTGCGTGCTGGAAATGCAAGCGGTCCCGCTACTAGCGGTTCAACTGCTGCGGTCGACGGAGCCCCCCTTCCACCACCGCTCCCTGCCGCGTCTCTCAAGGCGTCGGCGCCACCGGGCAGCGAGGAAGAAACCTGCCGCGACGTTCCCGTCATCACACCGACAGACACGGAGTCGGTCGGGTGCCGTCGCGTGCCGTTGCCTGCGCAGGTGATCGACGTGGAGTAACGCTACGCGATGCAGCGGGGAGGGCGACAGTGCAGGATGGCGTGGGGGAGAAAAGCTCAGTGGAGTGAGTGAAGGCAAGCGCCGAATGTGCGCGCACTAGCCTCACTCTGGACTTCTCTAGGCTTCCCTCACGCCCAGACAGATGCACACGGGGGCAGTAGCACAGTGCTGGATGTGGGTGCTGCTCCTTGCTGTGCACCCCTCCCCCCTTTTGTTAAAGTTTCTCAAAGGACCCACGGCGTGCTGAATGGCTTCGTGGCTTCTCAGAAGGCGCGGACCCCCCACCGAAAAAAAACGAAAAACGAAAGTGCACGCCACAGTATCGCGAGTACACGCTGACGTATATGATATCTCAGCGTGCTGCCTTCATCATCATCGTTTTCGTTTGCTCACTGCTCCCTGAGGTGAGTCTCTGACAACCAGTCGTAAGGAGAGACTCGCACCATTCGAAAGGATGCATGTACACACGCGCATGCGCACGTACGCACCACATCTCCAGAGCTCAGGCGGACGGCGCTTGCCCCTTCATCGGCGAGCAGGCATGCTTCTACAACTCACTCCTTTTGTGTTTACTTCTTTGGCTCTTCTTTTCCCGCCTGCTTCATCGGCAGTAGGTATGCAGTCCAACTTTAAACGCCAGCGCAGCGGCAGCGGTAGCTTCGAGGGCCGCGGTCGTCGTGGCCGTGGTGGCGGCGACCGCTGCGACAGCTTTCGTGATCGGGACCACAGCGCAGCCGGCATGTCTAGCAGCTCCAAGTGGTCCGGCGGGTACCGACCGCAAGTCGCGGACGAGTCCATCCCGCGGCCACACCTGCCCGGCGAGCGCACGCGTGGCGGTCGCGGCGGCCGTGGGGGCACTGGCAGCGTTGGGACCCGCTCCTTCTCCTCGTCTCTCACCAAGCCTCGCTTCTCGTCGTCGTCACAATGCTCCGGCACTGCTGCTGCTGCTGCTGCTTCCTCGTCTCGAGGTGGCCGCCCCACGGGCAACGCTCCTCGCAACACTAGCGGTAGCCGCAGCAATGCCGAAAAGTCGCGTGATATTGTCGTCATCCTAGAGAAGGCTGGCATCCTGCTGGGCAACATGGGTCTTGTAGACGCCTACGACAGGGCGGCGACGACCGAGATCGCCAACGAGTCCCTGAAAGACGTGCGGCCCGACATTGTTCATCAGTGTCTCCTGGCCCTCTTCGACTCCGACCTCGCCTACCAGCACCGGCTGCGCGTGTACATGAGTCTCTTCGTGCGGCAAGGAAAGGTGATCGAGGTGTCGCCGGCGTTGCGGCCGCCGCGCACGTACGCGCGTTTCCGCGGTCTCATGTCTGCCCTGCTCCGTGATGGACGTATCTGCTCGACGGATGGGCAGGTGCTGATGCGGCTGATGCCGGGTTCCGTGGCACCCATCATTCCCCATGGCGCAGAGGTGGTGGGGCTCACGAACAGCCTCTCTTCTCCCGTCGTTACGGCGACGCAGCTGGCACAACAGGCTGTCGCGGCACCGGTGGACGACTCTCTGCAGGGCGGAATCAAGCACGTGACAGCCTTCTACTGCATCTCGTGCACGGACGACTGCAACCTGGACGGCATCGACTACATCACCAAATCAGTGTGCCTCTCCGCATATCCGATGACAGCGCACGTGCAATGCGCACGGGTGTGCGAGGGACACACACGCGTGGAGCCGGCTAGCAGCGTCAGCGGTAGTGCCGCGGGCATGGGGGTAGGCGGTGGGCAAGCGAAGACGGACCGCTGCAGTGCACCAGAGCCGCCAAAAAGGCGTGGCGAAGTGTTTCCTGCCAACCAGGCTGAGGACAACAAGCTGTGAGGCGGCCACTGCAGTTGGCGAGATGGCCGAGGGCTGGCGCGCCGCTTCCTTTTTCTTATTGTCTCTCCCATACACCGCTTGCATCAATGCCTGAGTGGCTATACAGCCGGGCGCTGAGACAGTAGTTTCCCACGATGTTGGCGGACGCTGGTGGGACCGGGAGGGGAAGGAGGAGGGAGGAGGGGCAAGGAGCGCCGCTGGCGGCTGTGCCGTTCACAAGATAAACCGAATAAAGCCTGTTGTTGCCTGGTGTAAGCGTGTTTGTGTGCGTGTGAGGCTCGCGCGGGGTGCGGGGGTGCACACACGGTCAAGAAACGGATAAGCCACCTTCCATCATAAACGCAAACAAGGATACAGAGAGAGAGAGAGTCCCACCGATAGAGGAGGGGAGACGTGAACCCAACTCGGAAGTGGGGCAGCTCTCAGCTCTGCTTTGCAGTGTTGGGCTTCCCCACGATGCCACGCACATACGCGTTGCCGAACCTGTGCAGGTGTGCTCGAAGAAGGGAAAGAAAGAGGAGAGTGGGGATGGGGCGCAGCGGGAGAGAAGCAAAGGGCAGAGGGAGGGGAATGGTGCCAAGAACCCTTGAATTCGTGTATGCCGTGCGTGCCTCGCTCGCTCCCTTCTCTTTTTGTGCTTTCGCGGTCTTCTTTGCCGCGTCGGTGCTTCTACCACTCTTTTCACAGACTCGCTCGCAACTCGTACGGTACGTGTGCGCTTCTTCCCCCCATATAATCCCTCTCGTGTGTCGCTTGTATGTTTCATCCCCTTCGCACTCCTTTTCACGGTCCCAATGTGATGCACACATACACACACACACACACACATGCAGGCGCACACGCCTGCATGTCACAGGGTGTAGATACGGCTGACCGAGCTGTGGTGGTGATCCGCCCTTCGCATCTCCCCTTTCTGTTTCTCCTCCCGCAGATCTTAGCAAACCGCCACCGCTCTCTCAAGGCGGTTTCACTGCGCCGCGGCACGTTCAATGACGTCACTGGTTCCGTTCGACTTTCGCTGCCTTAGGCACCTCACCGGTGTCTCGCTCCGCTGTGCTCCACTACATGTATGCTTGGCGGCACAGCGGCCGCGGCGCGCCGCACCCACTGCGGTGCCAGCTCAGCCAACGAGTGCACCTGATGATGGCGGCGACGACTCCTCGCTACGCTTGACTGCGTCTTCGGCAAAGGGTGGCGAGGGAGGTAGCTGTCAGAGCTCGAGTATGCAGTCTAACGGGGAAGCGACTACCATGGGAACGTTGCGTCGCCCATCGTCGCCGCCACCGCACGCTACGACTGCTGATCGCTCTGGACGTTGGGCTTTGCCGCTCCCATCTCATCCAGACCAGAACATAGCCTCACTCGGCGACGAAGCAGCGCGCACCACCCCTGCAGCCATCGTTGACATCAGCTCATCAGCACACACTGTCAACTTCCACAACCCCTCCTTGTGCATCGAAGTCTACTACACCATCGGTGCCCTTCCTCCGTTCTCGTCCTCTGCCGCTGGAGTTGGCCAGGCGAGCAGTACCGCGTCTGCGGGATCGAAGCATGACACAGGGGCTACAAGGGAGCTCGGCAGCCGCGGCGACGGTGATGACGAGTGGGCCATGGAGGGGCGATGGCCACCCACGCTCGTTACCTCACCGGTTCACGTGTATACGAGTGAGGTGGCGCGTGGCAGCTCACACCCCTGCTGGTCCGCCATACCGCCTGGGCAACTGAATGCGTACGACACGGCCACACAGGTTGAGCTTGCTTTCTACTACACAGCTGCATGCCTCTCAAACGTGGTGTCATTGATGGCGTCTGCATCAGATACCACGCCGCCCACAACTATTCCTCTCGATCACATTGTGCCCGCCGACGTGTGCGTGCATCGCTGCCAAGTGGACATGTGCGACGTGGTATACGCCGGGTCGACCATGGAGCAGGCAGACGCTACACTGAGCCGAGTGTTTCACCTCGAGCAGCAGCAGCAGCCACAAACTCGATGCTGCACCAGACCCATCATCTTTTTACGATACACGGACGGCGTCTTTGTCCCGCGCGTGTGCCTGTCAGACATCTCAGCTGCGGCGACGGCGCTGCTGGAGGAGATGCGGGCGGCTCGAACTCGCACTTTTGCCCCACGGCCGACGGGGGCCGAGCTGCAACCCACGTCTTTCTTTCCTGCCACGCTTCACACGATCACTGGCCAAACATCGATTGTGGCGACTGCCGCAGCGGAGGGGGCAGCGGCATGTGAAGAGCTGCCGTGGAGTCGAGCACCGTCTTCCGTTGGCTGGCGATACCCGCCCACTGCCGTCCCTCGTGCCGGTCTGCTGCGTATGACCATAGGGGATGTGAAGGCGGCAACGCTCGCGACAATTGCGTGGCAGCGACTGGCGGACCTGACAGAGGAGCGGCAGGCACAGCTGGCAGCGGACTTGAATCGTGAAGCCGCCGCCGATCCACTGGAGCGTGCGGGGGAGGCACGGTGTGCCGCACTTCGCGCGCAGCTGACAGCTGCACGCGAGCAGCTGACCCTCTCCACGCTGGAGCTGGAGGCGCTGCGAGAGCAGGTGGAGCAGCGGCAACGGCGGTTGCAGAGGCAAGAGGAGGCCCAGGCCAAGCTGCAGAGCTATCAGGCTTACACGGTATCACCCGAGGTGGGAGAGCAATCAAGGGCCACGGCCCGCGAAGAGGAGGCACAACGCGCGCGACTCCGCGCTCAGCTCGCCAGAAGCCGGCAGCGGCGCGCGCGGGAGCTGTGCCTCGTTTACACGGTGGAGCTTTCGTCCCAGTACGCGAATGAGGCCTGCGCACGCGCGGCGGACGCGAAGGACCACATCAACAAGTGTTCGCTCCCGATCATGTTTGCTGGACGCGCCGAAGCTGACACTGCCTCGCATTTGGTGGCAAGCACGGCAGAGGATATGCAGGAGGAGGCCATCGCTCTCGGCCATGCCGGTCACCTGCTTGTTGTGCTTTCTATCCTGTACAGCTGCTCACTGCCCTATCCGATTGTTCTAGCGAGCGGACAGAGTCGCGTGCTTCAGTCGCCGAACATCAGCGCCGAGCAGGTGTTGGCAGCTCCTTACACGCTCACCGATGCGCGCAAGTACCCGCTAAGTTGCCACAAGGTAGCCGATCGACCTCTCATGATGGCTGGTGTGCATCTGCTGCTGCGCGACGGGATTGTCCTGGCAAAGGCGATGGGCAAGCCAGAGCGCCGCGTGCTCGCCTGCTCTGATCGGCTCGGCGCGCTGCTCGATCTGCTGCTACACGACGTCGAGTGAGGTTCATCAAGGAGAGAGGTGTGCTCGTGTGTGTATGTGTGTGTTTGTGCTTGTGTGATGGCGAGATTCTCATGACGTACCCATATGGCAGCGACACCGCGAGAGAAGGGGAGGGAAGGGGCATGTGCACACCGGCTTGACAGCCCCTCTGCTCCACAGCGTCTGTTGCTCCCCTCGTCCTCCCGCAGGTGCGTTACCGCAGACACGCGCGTGCACTCCCCGCGATGGCACGCATACACGAATGCGTGCTTGTTTCTCCTTCATGCGGCGGGTAGGCGTGCAAGTGAGCGGCGCGCCACGTAACCCCCCCCCCCTCACCGCCCGTGCGCGTCTGTTCTTCGAGTGTCTCTGCTCACTTTTTTTTTTGCCCTCAAATGAGGAGGGAACGAGGGACAGGGGCGCAACTGCAGCAACAACGAACTAACAAGCGCAACACCTGCCCTATCCCTCCCCCCGATACACACACACAGGTGAGGCGGGCCGTGTATGTGCACCAACGTACATACTAGCAAGAGACGGGGGAGGGTGGGAGGAGGTTAGTTGCGGAACAACCACCCCTTTCCTTGTCTCGCTGTCCTTGGTTATCCCCAACCCCACTGCGCACATTTTGTATGCCGCGTGGCCTCTCAGATGGCAGGTGGCACCCTGCCTTCCCCTCGTTTTTCACAGGTGTCGCTCTCTTGCTTCCCTTGCTCTTCTTCCCTCCTCTACCTCTGCATTGCACTCGTACATACTTGCATGCATACATGCATATGAGTATATGCAGTGTGGGTCGTGATTCCTTTTTTATCCCATCCGCTCACAGTGACGGCACAACGCATCGACACTGAGATAGTGTGTGCTTGTGTCGGGGTCAGCTGAACATACGCTGAGCGGGCCGATACAGTGATACAACGGAGGAGGTGGGTGACCTCGGTGCCCCTCCCTTCCCCCTCGCATACCCACGCGCAGGGCGACACACAGACACACGTGCGAGCACGTGCCCGAGGGCAAACACGTAGACGCGACCACCACCAGAAGCGTCATGTCTTCTGCACCTGCAAACTCCGGAGACGTACCCCCCCACTCCTCCGGCTGTGCCACTGGAGCCACCGCCGCCTCGGCCAGTGTCGATGTCTTCTCCTCCGCTTCTGCCGCTCGCATTGAGGAGCTCCAGCGCACGCTCGAGGTGCTTTATCGCGATATTCTCTTTCCGTTCTATGAACCGGTCGAGCGCCTCCGCGTCGTAACCAATCGAGCGATCCGGATTCAGGACGTGGTGGATGCCGTGGAGAAGCAAACCCAGAGTGTGCTGTGAGACTGAAAGCCCCCCTTCCACCGAGGTGACTTGATCAGCGGAGGGAGCAAACGTGAACCGCGGCATTGACGTTGTTGTTGATGCGGGGCCTTGCCAAGGTGGGAGGAGGAATGCCGATGGCGACACCGGCAGCAGTCGTTGCGATTCGTTGTTTTGTGTGTCTTCGTTTGTATACTACTGATGAATGTTTCTGTGCGTGTATGTGTGTGTGTGTCTGTGTGTCTGTGTGGGAGGGGGGGGGCGCGAAGGGTGCCGGCGGATGCGCGCTGTAGAGAGAACGGGAGACGACCGCACTGGCTCTTCCCCCTGTTCGCTTCTCTCCTCTCCTTCCTCCGATGCTCAGCTTCAGCTTCCACGCACTGCAGAGCTGGCGTTCGGCCTCACTAGCCGACGTCCCTTCTCCCTCTTCACTTCTTCTCTCCCTCCTTCACACGGAGACAACCGAAAAAGAAAGCAACAAGAAGTGCACACCCACAGACATGAAGAAGCGAACGAAAACGTCGAAATGTCGGCAACGCCGGGGGAAGCGGAGGACTTTGCCTCCGATATCGCAATCTCACACGACCCCAGAGGGCAAATCGAAGCAGCAGAAACGCGTTCGTGCGGGGGTGGGGTTTCAAGCGCGCAACGGGGAGCGCCGTGGACGAGGGGCAACTTCTCTTGCACCTCTGCGACGTCCTGTACGCTGCGTTCAGCTCCTTCTGCCCTGTCGTTCTCTTTGCCTTTGTGGCTATCCATCATCACGCCTGGGACCACGCCCTTCTCCGTTCGCTGTGCACGTGAAACACAGCCACGGCTGTTGTGCGTCTCTCTCTCTCTCTTTCTCTCGTATCGACTTCATCCACTCCTTTCGCTTGCGCACGCACACGCACACGTACACGAGGTACATCGCTGGGTGCGGGTGTCTCAGTGCACGTATGCGTGGCAGAGGAGGGAGGAGGGGAGATAGCATGCCAGTGCGAGAAGCCGACGCGCAAAAGCCGATCGCCCTTGTTTTCCGTTTGCCCTACTCCCTCCTTCCCCCAGTTCGGCGGCGGATTCATGAGCTGCCGAGGCGGAGGACGAGGGGAATCCGCAGCCACACAGAAGGCGGCACTCTGTCTTCCCTTTTCATTTTGTTGTTGTCGGGTGTATATCCTTCTACACTTGTTGTCAACGCGTGTGCGCGTCTGCCGATCCGCGCAGCTGCCGCAGCCTTTGTTCTGACTGAACGAAGAAGAGCACTAAAGTCATGAGGAGGCCTCATGTGCTGCGTCCTTTTCTTCCTCCTCCTGCACAACGAGAGCCATGCGTAAGTGGGGATCTCTCTCGACGAAATGGGCCTCATCTGGCTGCGCCGCCGCTCCTCCATGTGCCCTTGTCGATTTCAGCATGGCGCTCGACTGTCGCCCCGGGGGTGGTGCAAGTGGCGGGTACTGCAGACTCGGTGCCATTGGCATCGGGTGAGGTGGCTGCACGGTTACGGTTTCCAGATTCACACGACAGTGATGGACCGCGCCCGTCGGCGGCAGCGCTAGTCTCTTCCTCAAGCATTCACGGCGGCAGCTGCACCGGTGAGGCGGCCGAGGAAGCACCTCTGGCCCCTAGACTATTCCACCTTCTGCAGCTCCGGCGCTGGGGCGATTGGTACCCCGCTTCCATAGGTGGTGCATACTCGTCAGGCGTGATGGCCATGCCTGAACAGATGTTGAGGGGCACGCCACCACCACCCCCGGCCAAACCGTCCTCTCAGCAGGAGGGGGATCTTGTGCGCCTGAACCGTGAAGTCCGCGCCTTGGGCGACCTGCTGCGTGCGTACCGCTTCTCGTATCGGCCACTGCCCATGTGTGTGCCGAAAATGACGCCCTCCGTTTCCAACACAGCTCACAGTAGCCGTGGAGGATCACGAAAGGACAAGCGCGCCCCGGCTCAACTGGTGGCTACGTCAACGGATGCCGAAGAGGCGTGGCTGCTGCCGTTGCAGCGCGATGTTGTGCAGTGCGTGCTGCGCCGCCTGCAGGTGATGGAGCTCGCTCTCAAGAGGTTGGTGGCTCGAGGTACATCACAGAAGGGCGGTGCACTCGGCAGTCCCGCAAAGGCAGTGCGTGAGGAGGTCACCGCATTCTTCGCTGAGGAGATCCGTGTGGTTGCCGAGCTTGTGGCGTTGCGCGGTGTTCATGAGCGCGACGCCCAGTCGTTGACCTGCCTCGTCCACGTCCTCACTGCCGCAGCGGATGCAGGTGTGGTGGTATCCGTCGCCACGCTTGTCGAGGCAGCAGCGGCGGCGGTGCAGCACAGCCAATGTGGCGTGAACGAGGGCGGCGCCTCGGTAGGAACGGCCGCCTGGTGCAGCTGTGTGCCGTGGCTGCTTCACTGTTACTCCACCACACATATGTGTGTATCACCATCGCTGCTGACTACGTCGGTGCAAACGCCCGGCGACGGCGCTGCAAACTGGTCGGCTGCGAGCGCATGGATGACCGCCGCTGCGGATCGCGTGTGCGCCACGCAAAGCGCTGAGCTGCTTCAGCTCACGCCAACACCTGCGGAGGCGCGGAGGGGAGGCGTGATGGCTGGCAGCGGTGCCGACACCTCGGTGCAGCGCGAGAAGGCAGCGAGGGCGCATACATTCGGTCCGTGGCAGGGCGTACTGGACGCCGAAGCCACCCACACGGCGGAGGCGCAGACGTACGTGTTCGAGGGAGACGGCGGCGGCAACAGAAAGGCGGCAGGGGAGACGTGGCTGCGGGACTGGTGTGCAGGGTGCGGCATCACAGACGTCGGAGGAGAGAGCAACAGCGACTCCACTGGCACGTGGCACCCCTACTGGAAACTGGTGGTCAGTGGGATGGTGCGAAACTGTGCCCGCGCCGTGGATGCGATTGTCGAGCTCAGCGAGGGAACTGACGAAGAGAGACGCAGTGATGCGCTTTCGTCAGCGAGGCCCAAGGCTACGCGACATCGCAGCCCGGCATCGTCAAGCTCGACGCCTGCCACGCTGGAAGAGATTCAGTTCTACGCCGTTGGCTCTTACGTCTCTCTCCGGCGCATCGCAAGCTCGCTGCAGCGTCATCATCGTCTCATGCCGCTGTTGCAGCTGCACGAGATGGTGAGCGGGTTTGTTGGCCCGTCTGGCGCTGTCGCGGGTGCTCTCTTGCCGCCGCCACAGCGACGACGATGGCACGAGAACGATGCCCCCCGCCGCCGCGCTGATGGTGTCTGCAGTTCTTTATCGACGGGGGCAGCTGCAGCACAGTGGCGGCGCCGCCTCTTGTCAGGCGAGCTATTGCAACCGCTATTCAGTGCGCCGGCTTCTCAGGGTGAGCGCCGACGGCACTGTCCGCGCAATCGCCCACCTCCGGCGTATCTTCCGCAACGACATCAGGCAGGTGCGATGCTGTGGCGTGAGGTGGCTCTCTTTGACGCGTACACCCTCATCACTATCGGCCACGTGAGCGAACACGCCGTCGACGGCGCGGAGGTGGACAAGAACGCTGTGCTGCAGCAGCTGGCATGGCTTCAGCAAGAGTGTGCGCTACATCTCACCATGCTGGAGGCTTCAGACGGCGAGGTAACGGAAAGGGCTGGCACCGACTCTGAGTCTGCCGAGTCGGGTGATAACATCGACGCTGAGTCAGCAGCGACCAAAGACCGTGGTGCATCCTACTCTATGTCACTTGCACGAAGGTCCACGTTGCTGCGGTGCCTCAAACAACGCACTCGTGCCGGGCTGATTGCCAAACTGCAGGAGGGACTTCGCCTGAGTGCCAAGGTGCTCGCCCGCTGGGGCACGCCGGAGCAGATTTGCGCACTCTACCTTCGCTATCCATCGATGGGGGCTAGCTGGGAGGTGGGGCGGGCGTTGCTGCAGTGTGGGCAGTACAGCGTCGCTGTGGAGGTGCTGGAATCGTTGTTGCAGGCGAGTGCGACCCCGCGAGAGGCGTCAGCGACGTATCCGTCGGCCGTCTCCTCTACATCCCCTCCTCCGTTGCTGCTGCCCACCAGTGCGATGGCGGTGCGCCAGCTGCTGCTGGAGGCGATGGAGGGTGCAGCCGCCGCCTTGGTACAGCACTCACAGTGGTGCCACGCAGTTCGTGCCTCAGGATCCTCTCCAGACGCCGCTGCCACCTCTATCGACGGCAGTGCGGGAGAGGAGGAGGTACCACTCCCTGCAGAGCTGCGTACGCGGCTGCATTCCTTGTACGCGCACCTATACTCACTACCGATTCCGCTTCCTCTGTGCCTTCACGCAGTCGTGCGAGGCCTCACTTCGGCGTCAGAGGACGCCGCTATCTACGGCATCCACAACGATGCCGATGCCACGTCCCCATTATCTGCACGGCGGCACATCAGATCAAAGTTCAGCACCTCTGCAGACTCCCCGTCTGTGTTGCCGCCTCCGTCACGACAGCCGCGCACGTCCGCAGAAGAGCGCGCCCGCATGACGGCGGTGCTCTGCACATATGTTCTGCGCTGCCATCTCGCTGAAAACCCGCATAAAGGGCTTCTGGCCAAGACAGTGGAGCTCTGGGCGTCGTGCGTGGCGCCGTACTTGTGTCGACGCAGCTGTGACGGCGCTGGGGCCTCACCAGCGTCTCCTTCGACGTCACTGGAGCTATCCCTCACGGATCAGTACCTCCGTGCGGTGACAGCAAGGATCCTCTGTGGCTATCCTCAGCTACCGGTCGCTCGACTGCTGTTGTCGCGTCTGGTGCAGCTGATGACTCCGCCGTCGATGGCGCCATCGGGGACTTTAGGTGCTCCATCAACCGTCGACGCCGACAACGTCCCTGCAGCAAGTGATGTGCGGCTAGCGCTGACGGTGGTGTGGTTGCTTGGAGTGCTCTACAAGCTTGCCGGCATGCCTGCAGCTAGACACTCGACCACCAGCCACGGGTCTCGTTCTCACGCAAACGTTGCCATGCCCACATCCCTCGCGTATCGGCTATGTGTACCAGTGACCACCACCACAGCTTCAACGCAAGACACGGAGAAATCAGCGCTCATGTCATGTGATGCGCAGCTCCTCGCCGGCTGCCGCGCGTGGAACGCTGGCTTCACGGAGCGTTATGCTCTGGACACACTGCGCTTGATGCCGCGTATCGCCTTGGAGGCTCTCGAACGGCTGTTGCGCTCGTTAGCGCGGCACTCTGCCGCCGCGGCTGCCATCAGCCCGACCGGCTCTGTCATTGCGACCGTGCAGAGGGCAGCCACTCTGTCTGGACGGAGCATCGGCTTCTTCCACGATCGCGTCAGCGTCATCTTGCAGTACCGTCGCGCCGAGGAGGAGCAGCGTCAGCCCTGGCAATGCAGCGCGTGCTACCTGTGGAACAGTCGGTACGCACGAGCCTGCAAGCGATGCCATGCCTTGTCGACGGTGCTGCTGCAGTGCCGCGCGTGCGGGTGCTTGACGTCATCCGCGGACGACCGGGATGATCATGGGTTGAGCTGCGACGTGTGTGGGACAGTGTTGGTCCCACCTCTGTCGTTTCAGAACAGCGGCGAGGTGCCGCAGTCATCTTCGTCAGCGGCAGATCCCTTGCTACGCGCTTCCACAATCGATGCAGGCCTTGCGCATGTGCGGACACAAGACCTCACGACTGCCGCGGGTAGGCGCTTCGCCGCTGCTGCTGCTGCTGCCGCTGCCACCGTTACCGGCGCCGGTCGCGCAGCCAACCGGTTCACCGCTTCTGCCGCCATCGCACGCGTCGTGCCGCTGCGACAGTGGACGTGCATGCACTGCCGCACCGTGAACGATCCGCAGCACGTGTTCTTCTGCCGCGGCTGCGGGCGAGCAACGACCGATCCGGAGAAGCGCGAGGCGGCGGCCAGCTCTGCTGGTGAGGTCGATGGCGCAAGCAATTCTGCGGCTGCGCTAGCTTGTGAGGGTTGTAGGCACAGCCCCAAGTCCATCGAGGCGCGTATGCGGCCGTGGTGCGAACGGTGCGGTGCTCTCTATCAGCGCGTTCGAGAGCTGCACAAGCCATCTGCCGGTGGCAGGACCTTGTCATCGTTGACCGATTCGCCGTCGCATTTGCCCGCCTCTGCCACCGGCACAATCCCTCCTGCCGCTGCTGCTACGGGGCAGCACTCACCATATCTGTGGTGGTGCGCCGAGTGCACGGCGGCGCTCAATCCCTGGACACGTACTCACTGCGAACTCTGTGGCGCCGGCCGGCCTGCCGCTGCTGCCGTTGTGCCGGGGGCGACGCCTGGCCCCTCACTCCTTTCAGAGAAGTACAACGCTGCCGCGCCGTTCATTGCGCTGCCTTGGCTGATGCAGGCGTGCCCCTCCTGCATGGCACAGAGCCGTGTTGGCATGCTTCATTGCTGGCAGTGCCACGCGCTGCTGACGTGGCCGCTCGAGGTGCAGCGGGCGGTGTCCGACGGGTGGCGGCGGTGGGTGACACAGGTGGCGCGCATCGTGGTGGACGTTAGAGCGACAGAATCGCAAACGGAAGATGGGGCTGCCTGTTCATCCGCAGGCGCAGACGCCCCATTGCACGTTCCATGCGCTACGCAGTGGCTGTGCTTGCATGACGGCTGCATGCATGTCAACGTTGTCCACAGCGCAGCAGCAGATGCTTATGGCGACTCAGGCGCAACACCGGCGCCTCTCTGTCATACATGCACCGCGTGCGCCTTTGCACCGCGCCGTCCAGCCAAGGTGCTGAGTCTGTTTCACGACCACTTTGCCTGGAGTGAGGCAGCGGCGCGGCTTTCTCCGACGAACGCTGCGGCGGTGGTGGAGGCGCTGCTGTTGCCACCGAGCTCACCGTTGCCCGGCGACGTCACCATGCGACACTCCGAGTTGTCTGGCGCTGTGAACGCAGCGTCGGAAGTGTTGTCTGCGGTACGATCAGAAGAGACGGCGGCAACGGCGCCACAGTCACACGAGCGATGGCTTCGCCGCTCATGGCTGTCGGGCGTAGCGACCACCTCTGTCTGCACTTCGTGTGGGGCGAGTGGGGCGTCTGGGGTGGCGGCGCCGTCAACACCGTTGCCGGTGCGTCTTCGCCCGCTCTTCATGGTCAACGTGTGTGCCTCTTGTGGGTGTTGCGCGTGGGGTCGATCGTCGTGCGCGTATGACATACCCGGCACTCCCCATGTCGGTGCTGGCGATGGCGTGAGGCAGCAGCCGTCCTCGTCGCCGGCACGTCGTCAAGCGAGAGAAGGCGCGATGGCGCAGCCGCCACTGTTGCCGGGAGAACATGCCATGGCTCTGCGACTGCTGCTGAAGGCCCTGGCGCACGCTGTACAGGAGGGGGTCGCGTTTGAACTACCTCCGTCCAAGCGTGTGACCTCCACGTCAAGCTGCACCGACGGCGGTAAAGCCTCAACGGCGGCCTCTTCGCCGGTGTCTGTGACAGGGCCACGTCGGAGGCTGGACTGGGCGTGGCTGTCTCGTTTTGTCCTCTCTGGAGTCCGGCTCATCACCTCGTCCGCGTCGGAGGCGCTACCCCACCGCGACGACTCTCGCGGGGACTCGTGCGCGCTGCGTTACCAGCACTGCCTGCACGAGCGCCTGCCGTGGCGCGGCTGCGACTTGGCGTCTCCGCAGCAGGCTTGTTCCGCTGAACCGCGAGTGGCCGTGCTCGAGAGTTGTGGCCACGGCACAGGAACGGTGCACTCAGCCATTGTAGATGTGCGTCAGGTCTTGGACGGTGTATGTGCTCTTGCTGAGCACCGCGTCAGGGGCTCACTGTCGTGCTCGAGGTCGCCGCGGCGACAGCATCGCGGCAAGGGTGATCACGCCCACCAGGAGCACGCGTCTGCACCGGCGCTCCCGCCGTGTCTGCAGGACGCATGGACTCGTCGGCTGATTCTTGCAGCCCTCGAGCTAATCGATGTGGTCAACGCCAGCACTGTCTGTGACGAGATCGGTTTTGCCACGCTACGCCGCCTGTGCCTCCTTCTCCGCCCTGACGAGGCGGAGCACATCAACACAGAAACCAAATGGGCATACCTGCAGGACATGAAGCTCTCTCGAAGCCACGTGTTGCGCGGGTGTGTGCAGTGCGAGCAATGCTTGACAACCCACGGACCCGATCAGCCGTGCGCCGCTCCGTAGCCGGCGCATCACCGGTGCTACTCACGGAAACTCCCGCACACACATTTCCACACAAAAAAGCAATATGGACGACGTAGCGTGTCGCCTGCTGGTTATGGGAGCGCCGACTCTGTTGTTTGAGAAAGAAGTCAGAGGTTTGAGGGAAGGGGGAGAGAGGGACTTCGGGTGGCGCTGGTGCAGCGCATCGCGCGCGTTCTCTTCTCTTGCGTGTGCTTGTTCGGCCACCCGCTCACACGAGATACGTTTGCCTGTGTCGGAAAGACTACCGCGAAGCGACCAGCGAGCTTGCATGCTACGCACTCTTCCCACCCCTCCGGACACGGACGCACTTGCACACACGTTCCTCAACGACGCTCATGACAAATCATCATGCATTCCTTTTGTGTTGGAGAAACACCCGAGTAGAGGAAAGCGAATGCCGTACGACGTGCGCGTTCGTCTGCATCCGTAGCGGTGGTGAAGGCGGCTTACCTGCTTGCGCGCTCATGTTCAATGCGGCCCCACGATGACCCCCATGTGTCCCCCTCCCCCTCAAGCCATGTCGCGTACACACGTACACATATGTGCATGCACTTCGCTCATTTTCCTTCCGCGTTCATCTTGACTCCCTCTCTTCCTGTCTTCCTTGGACACATGCGTTAACGCACTCGCCCGCCCGTCTCCTTTGGTGCCTCCTCGCTCCAGCACCTCACACGCGGATTCGTTGAAGGAAGCACTCGGTGAGCAGCTGTGGGTGGGTCCATTGGTGTGCCTGTTAGTTGTCTGCTTTATGGTGCGGCTCCTCGGCAATACATGCATAGGCAAGCAGCTGCGCCTCATCTCTGTAGTCGCCACATCCTTTTTCGTTTTCGTTTTGTTTCGCTTGTTTGTGGCGTTCTCACCTCGGGTGGTACGTGCTGACTGTGTCGTCGCTCTCTCTCTCTCTCTCCATCGTAGTCACCTCTCTCACCCTCTTTGCCACTCCCTCCCTCCCTCCCTCCCCCCTCTCCACCCACGCGCTTGCACGGGCACCTGGCGGCACCTCCGTTGAAGAGGCCGCTTGTCACCTGCCACATTGCTGCGGTCGTCGCCGTCGTTACTTGTTTCTTCTGCATCAGAGGCGCGTTCGCTTCTCTCTCGCGCGCGCTCCGCTGATATGTTGCGACGTAGTGCGGTGCGGTACCTCAAGGCACGACCGAAGACGGTCAACATCGAGCCAGGTAGCAACCGATTTCTCGACCCCAATGTGGAGGCAAAGGCGAAGGACATCTTCGCCGTACCGGAGTTTCCGAACAAGGCGGTGCTGCACAACTGGCGCTTCTTCATCAAGGCTGGCAAGGCCGCAACAGGGCCGCCGGTTGGCCAGGAGTTCTCGAAGCTGGGACTGAAGGCGATGGACTTTGCCAAGGCGTTCAACGACCGCACCAAGCCGCACTTCAAGGACGATATCGAGCTCATTGTGCGCATTCAGGTGTACTTTGACAAGTCGTACATCTTCCGCATCGAGCCGCCGCCGACGGCGTGGTTTCTGTTGCGCGCGATTCGCAAGAAGAGAGGCGAGACGGGCCCTGTCGTTCTGCGCGGCAACTACTGTGCCTATCTCACCCTAGAGATGTGCTACGAGATTGCCAAGATGAAGCAGATGTCGTGGGGAAAGGTCGAATACCCACCAATCGAGGTGCGTGTGCGGCGTGTTGTTGGTCAGGCGAGGCGTATGGGCATTGCCATCATCGGTATCGACACCGTGCACAGTTCGCCCGTGAAAGGTATGACGGAGAAGCAGTACCTCGAGGAGAGCGAGAAGCACCGCAAGGTGCACATGATACAGTACGAGGCGCTGAAGGCGAAGGAGCTCGAGTCGGCCCCGCTGATTGAGCGTCTGCATCGACCGAACATGGCACCGCTCACAAACACGCAACTTGAGGAGGGCCTGAAGGATGCAAACCTGCTGAACGCGCTGTGGAAGTCGTCTCACCCCAAGAGTCTCTTCACGCAGGACACGCGCGATCGCGAAATGGCGCGCCGCTACCTGAACACGCGCGGCTGGTTCAAAGAAATGACACCGGAGGAGATGCGTGTGGTGTTTCTGAATTACCGCCTGCCCAAGCAGGAGGATCACCAGCGGCAGCTGAACATGACAAACGGACAGGCGCAGTCGCAGGCCTACTGGTCGCG
Source organism: Leishmania major strain Friedlin (assembly GCF_000002725.2). Taxonomy (NCBI): domain Eukaryota; phylum Euglenozoa; class Kinetoplastea; order Trypanosomatida; family Trypanosomatidae; genus Leishmania; species Leishmania major. The sequence goes on along the minus strand of NC_007268.2, from coordinate 938,114 downwards.
TGATGCCGCGTCACCGCAGTAAGGCGGGCGTGTTTGTGGGACGGGGAGAGCTTGTGTGGTGCTGAACAGAGGCGTTGCTGGCTGTACTGTGCCTGAGTCGGTTGTGCCGCCACTCGCTTTGCTCTTTTCTTTTACCCCCCTACACACACACACACACACACACGACAGGTCTTCTTGCCTCTTGCTGTTCTTCCTCTCCAGCACTGTCTGAACCCTCCCCCCTCCGTCTGTCTTCATCCCTTTCGCCTCTCGTTTTGGGTTCTTCGTTGCCCTTTCTGCGTCCGCGTTAGCTGCGTTGCTCTCTGCCTCCCGTCGTCCTTGGTGTTGCTCATCGCGTACAGCCATCCAGCTCAGGTGATGCGTGGTGTTTCGGGCGAGGGGAAGACGAGGGTTGGTGGATGATGAGGCAACGTACGTTTTATGAAGAAGAGTACGGAAGAGATACGCCGCGAAGCGAAAAGGATGCGCCTACAGCGCACAGAAGGTTTCCCTCCAACGGCAACCAGTGCAGAGGGTGTCGTGGATCGAGGAGAGGGAGAGAGAGAGCGACGAAAGGAAGGGGGAGGGCAAAGGGCGAAACACGACGGGACCGCCGTGCTGCACTCCCCCCTCTTTCGCTCTCCTTTCGTCTTTCTTTATTCAGGTCCTCTTGTCCGTCGACCGCCTCCCACCCATCCACAGCCTGTTGCGTCTTCGACCCTGACGGCACCGTTGCTGCCCAATTTGCTCCACCCCCTTTCTCGCTCTCTCGTGTTCTTCCCACGCCCACCTACCGCCCGCAACCAAACACACGCACGCGTGCGCGCGTACTTCCTCCGTCGCGGGGCCCCACAAAAAACAAGCGAAACATTACGCAACAACGACGCACTTCGACACCCCGCCCATTCTTCTTGTCTTTCCCCATCTGTCCCCTCAACGCACATCGTTTGGTCTCCTACCCAGGCTGCATGCCACCCCAAGTTGCCTCCTGAAAACTGTTATTTGCGAAGTTCTTCACCCCCATCAGCGTCGCTACCATCGCATCAGCATCAATCACAGTGGAGGACGAAGCGGCAAAGGTGAGCACAACCACTCCGTGCACGGGCACTCACGCAACCACACAGGTCACGTGGCCCACCGTTGCCACCTAAAGCTGCTTGTTCTCCCTGGTCCCTCTGCGCCACACAGGGCTGCTTCCAAGCTTCCTCAACCGCAGCAAACGAAAAGTGCGACGATGCCGCCCAAGGTGAGCAAACTGCCGCCGCAGCGGAGGGACACCGCTCACCACCTCCCCGATGATGACATCAACCTTTTCTTCCGCGTGCTGCGCTTTCTCTCCGCCCACCCCCACCTCGCCACCCTCGACACGGCCACGGTGCGCCTCGATGGCGCCGACCACAGTCCATCCACCACTCCGTCCGCGCCGGTCGCCAGGCGCGGCGCGCAGTGCACCCAAACCGGCACGAGCGTCTCCGTGAACAACCGAATTCCAACTCCGCCCGTGCTGCGGGAACCGCTGGAAGAGTTCCGCATGATGGCGACGAATTTGCCCATCGATCAGGAAGGGCTCGAGGCGGCGCGCAGGACTGTGTGTGAGCTTCTGGAAGGGATTTGCCACAAGCTTGCAGAACCTGCCATCACGAAGGAGCTGCGGCAGAAGGTGCTGCTGACGGACGGGAGCGAGCTTCTGGGAAACTCGAGCAGCAGCAGCGGCGCACTGGGCATCTCTGCCGTGGAGTGCGGCACCATACGTAGTTTAAGCAGCTTTGGCCTCGATAGCCTCAACCAGATGCAGGAGATTGTCCCTGGCCTATGGTGCGGCTCCTACCACCCAGCGACCGATCGCGAGTTGATGAAGCGTCACGGCATCACACACGTGTGCTGCTGCATTGGCACGCCGCCAAGCTTCCCGGGGGACTTTATATACGTGACGCTGTCGGCCGACGACCGCCCCGACTACGACATGACGCCGCACTTTGCGCACACCTTTGAGTTCATCGAGAACGCGCTGGTGACGAACCATGGCGGGGTGCTCGTGCACTGTGGCGCTGGCATCTCTCGCGCGCCGACGGTGGTGTCAGCCTATCTGATGCGGAAGCTGCGCCTTTGCTCGTCTGCTGCGATTCATCTTGTCCAGCAGCACCGCCCGTGTGCGTCGCCAAACACTGGTTTCCGGCAACAGTTGTACGAGTACGGCATGAAGATTGGTGTGCGTGAGCAGGCGCCGGCGGCGCGTAGGGAGCTGGCGAGCGAGAGCGCTTGGCGTGCGGCGAATGTTCTGAGGAGGACGTAAGAGCCCAAGGTGGGGGTCATCAGCTTCTCGACGCGCTCCTCTTTTCCTCTCGGAGCAGGGAGAGGATGATGAGGGGAGGAGGGAGGGGGGGGGCAGAGACTCATCGAAAGGGCCAAATGCTGAGCACGCGCATGCAGGCATGCACGCACACACGTGGTGGTAAGAGGGCAGGGGTCTGCACTGCGTCTCGGCGTCTGTCTTTTGAGTGGGCACCAACGCTGTCTCTCACTCGTTTTTTTGCGCACTGAGGCCTCCTTCCCTTCCCTTCTGCAGCCTTTTCTCTGCCGCCTGTGCATGCGTTTACCCCCTTCTCACAATGTATGGAGATGTGGTACACGTATGCGCGTGGTGGTGCGAGTGCTTGGCCGCTCCATCTTCCTTTTGGCACCCGTCTATCTGCCCCTTTCGTTTCTGTCTTGTCACCGCGCGCGCGGAGGCACATGTCTGCCCTGCCCCGTGAGCGCACACACATATATATATATATATAGATAGATATGCTTATGTCTATATATCGATCTATGAGCATGTGTATGTGTGTGTGTGTGTATGTGTGTATGTATGTGCATCTTTTCGTTTGCTGTTTTTACTGCGCTCGCTCTCCCTCCCTCTCTCTTTCTCTCTCTGTGCTTTTTCTCTGGAATGTGATGAGCCGTTGCTGCCTCAAATAGATGTACTCGCGTGCCTCTGGTGCCTCTTTCTCCCTTCCCTTCCCTTCCCTCCTCGGTCACTACTGGTGTTGCTGCCTGTCGGTGTCACGGCTCTCTCCTTTTCGCTCTGCCTTCGGTGCGTTGTTGCCGGCGGTGGGGATACTCTTTTCATTTCGCTTATTTCTCTCCTATACCGGAGCGCGTTGCTTGCGCACGCGCTCGGTCCCCACACTCTCTACGTGTTTCTTCTTCCTTGTCTCGCATAGATGATTGAAAGCAGGTACGAGGGGCAGGGGCAGGGGCGAGGAAGGTCGGAGGACGACGGGGGTGTTCGGCGTGAGTGGCATGGGTAGATGATACGGTGAGCGATCCTATCGCCCCCCCCCCCCCCCCTGCTTTAGCGAGAGCGGAGTGCAGCCACGTGCGCGCTTCCTCAATCCGTCCGCACATACTCGCACACACCGCGTTGCCCTTTCTTTTTCGTCGCTCCCTCCCTTAACGACTCCGTTTATCGTGTTTAGGTTTCACTGACGTGCTCTGCTATTTGCATCACCGTTGCTTCGTTTTATTGCCTTTCTCTGTCTCTTTCTGCGTGATCGCTACCGCACTCGCACGCTGCGTCGTTCGCAGAGGAGAGGGAGGGGCTGCATCGGATGGGCGCGTCCATGATGCGCCCATCTGCGCTTACTTTTTGTTTTGTTTCTTCTCTGTTGTTCTCCCTCCGTCTGTCTCTCTCCGACCGACTGTGCACGTGTGCACGGGTACCGGCGGCAAGTTTGACATGCACTGCACACACCTGCACCATCCCCTCCTCTCACATACACACACACACACACACACACGCAGACGCAGACGCACGCTCGACTGGATGCCGATGCTTGCCGCTTCTCGGGCTCTTTTTAGCTCCTTCCATGTCGAGTGTATTCCGGCATCTTTTCATTGTCGCCTCCATGACGGAAGGAGTTGCACATGTGTTGCTCGTGGTGGCGCTGTGCTCTCGGTCCGACGTGTGTCCGGTGATATCATGCGTGGAGATTGATGATGGCGCATGCGCTTTCATCGCTGCCGTTCTTCAATTATTACTCTTCATGCACGCGCGCGTGTGTGTTGTGCTGGAGGATATCCGGTGGTGGCAGACGAGAGAGAGATACCACAATGTATTGGTCACGCACGTGGCGAGCTGGGCGGAAGAGGGGAGGGGGATAGATGGCGCGGGAGATGCAGGGGCGCGCATGCAGACGGCAGTGGTGTTTGCTTGTCAGTGCACTACCCACCCGTGCACCCCCTGTGTTTTCTTGTAGCGTGCTGTCGGGCTCCTGCTTCTTGATTGCATGCTTATTCTCTGTTTCCCTTTTGTGTGTATAGGCCCTCCTCCGCGAGGCTGCTGATGCAGCGGCTGCGGCGTGTGGAGTTGATGATGGCCAGGGGAGAAAGAAAGTGAAAGCGACTAGAAACACTCAGAGGGGAGCGACAGTATGCGTGGGGTGCTGTAGAGGTGTTTTGGTGGTGGGAGTGGAGACGCCGCCGTGTCTCGTTGATGATCCCATGGCCCCATACAGACCTTTTGATACATACATACAATTTTGTTTTGAAACCATCCACAGCGGTGGGGAGGGGGCACACTGTGATGAGCGTGTGTGTGCGCGGACGGAGTGATGTGCCGGCAGGGGGAACATGAGGTCTGCACCACTACTCTTCGGTGACGCCAATCCTCTTTCAATCTACAAGGATGCGGTCTCTTCCCTGGTGTTCCCTCTATATCACCTCTCGCAGCTCAGACACTCCAAGAAGATGAGTAGGCTGCACCTAGAAGAGGAAGAGGCTTCTTCCTGTGTGCCCCTGCTTGTAGGGAACAGCTGCACCAACAAAATACGCGACACTCACACACACACACATGCACAATGAAAGAAGAGCGTAGAGGTGCTTCGGACATGTACATCCACATAGGTTCTATCCGCCGCAGTCAGCGTTGCCTCATTGTTCGTCGAGTCTCCCCCGTCTTTCTCTCTCTCTTGATTCTCTTGCTGGTCTCGCGCATCTGAGGATTGGACACATCAGCGTATTGCAACCACGCCCACAGCCACAAGCGAAAAGAAAAGAGGGTAGCAGCATCATTCCTCTTCGGTAGCTTCTTGCATCAATCATCGACCTACGTGACACCTCCCTCCACACCTGCATTCACAGCTGCGAGAACGTGCTTCTCGAGCACCCAAATACCTTCTTGGACGCATACGGACGCACATCGGCATCATGCTCGGCTCTGGCAAATCGAGCGGCGTGGTGAACGAGGCCAGCAACCTCAAGGCCAATGAGAACCTTACCGCCACCATAGAGCAGATGAATTCGAAGGCGTACCGCGAGAACCGTGACACGAACGACGTCATCCCGACACACCGCCGCCCGGTCACTGCAGCTGTCCGCGACAATGGCGTCCCCGTATACGACCCGGCTGCGGAGAAGCACGCGGAGAAGGTCGAGCGCGGCAATGCGGCAGGCGCCGAGGACGACGACGATGAGCTGATGGAGTTGCGCCGGATGCGCCTGCAGCGCATGCGGGCCAACCAAGAGAAAGAGGCGGAGTGGCGTAGCAAGCAGCACGGAGAGTACCGTGAAATCTCACAAGACGACTTCTTCAACATCGTCGTGCGTGAGAAGGGTGGGAGCGAACGGGTATGCGTGCACTTCTACCACAAGGACTTCGAAACGTGCAAGGTGATAGACCGTCGCCTGTCGGAGCTGTCGCGCACCCTGCTAGCCGTGAAGTTTGTGAAGATCGACGCCGAGCGCTCGCCCTTCCTGGTCGAGCGGCTGCGCGTGACGACGCTGCCGCACTGCCTGCTCTTTTTGAACGACGTGTGCATTGATCGCATCGTCGGCTTTGAGGGGTGTGCGACGGAGGACGGCACCCTCGACGCGAACCTGTTGCGGGAGCGCATCGTCCATGCACTCACGCTCGAGGGTGACGAGTAGGTGCAAGAGTCGAACCGGCGACGGCCCAGGTGAACACACACACACACACATAAGGTGCTGAGGGAAGGCTAGAAGAGACGGGGGCTGGCGTCCGAGGGGAAGGGTGCGGGCAGCGGTTCGGCTGCTGTTTTGCACCTCGCCCTGATCCACGCGATATTCTTTTATCGACGAGGAAGAGATTGTGTCGATGCGCGTGTGCGTGTGCACCCGATTTCCCCCACCATCCCTGCCCCTCCTGCCTCCCTTACGCCACGCGAGCCTGTGCTTGTGTGGCTGTTGGGGTAAAACGGACTTGACAGGTTGCCGCCGCTGCTGCACCTCCGACTCGAGACAGCTGCGTTTGTGGACATGCGTGCACACGGGCTCGCTATTTGTGAGTGCGTGTGTGCGTGCACAGGTGTACTTGTCTGACGCGTACAACATGTGAATGGGGAGGAAACATTGAGGCGCGCATGCGCCGCTAAAACCTACACGTGAGCAAGTAGACAACGATAGAGGAGGAGAGGCGAAGGGTGTGTGTCGGACGGCGCGTGACATCTCTTTCTCTACCGACCACTCGACACCCTCTCATCAGTTGCTCGCACTTGCGCACACTTGGATGTAGAGAGTCGGAAAGATCGTGTACGACTCGCCGCCTCCCCCGCCACTCTATGTACCTTGGTTCACCATCGGCAACCCCACGCATCTTCACAATCGAAAGCAAAACAAAAAGGAGCAGAAGCAGGCGACGCTTCTGACCATCTGTGAAGTCAACGGGCTTGTGTATGTGTGTGTGTGTGTGTGTGTGTGAGTGGCCCCATGTGCATCGCGCAAGTGTCTTATCATTTCTCATTTTTCTGCACCCCCTCCTCGAGTTCTTCTCCGCTTGCAATTCCGTTCGAGGGGGTTTCCGCCTCTGCACTACATTGGTTTTGCACCCCTCCTCTACCTCTCTGTAGATGATATCCTCCTCACCCCCTCACACACGCATCCATACACACATACACACGCACAGCGGGTAGGGTCGGCGAAAAACGATAACATGATCAAGTTCAACCTGAAGTTGATGGGGTTGTGCCTTTTCGGCTTCCTTTTGTCAAGCTACGCGTATTCCGTCGAGGTGCACGCCGAGCGGGCGAAGCAGCTCGGCATCACCTACAACGCCTACTGCGATATCGGGCCTTTCTCATGCACGAAGGTCTTCTCTTCGGAGTTCAGTTCCGTTACCCACTTCTTTGGGCTTCCAAAGACCTCCAACGCGCTCGTGGGGATGCTCTACTACACGGTGGAGATGCTGTGCTGCTGGCATCCGACGCTAATCTTGATGATTAGCGCGCCGAGCATCGTGGCCACGGTGTGCCTCGCCTTTATTCTCACAGTAACCCTGCATGACTTCTGCGTGGTGTGCTGCTGCACCTATGTGGTGAACGTGACGACAGTGTACGTTGCGTACCGATGGTGGAAGCGCAGTGCGGCGAGCAAGGCGGCAGTAGCATCGTCGTCATCGAAGAAGTCCAAGAAGCGCGCGTGAGCCACCCACCTCTCTTCCTCTTCCTCTTCCTCTTCCTCTCGTTGAGTGGTGAACACATGGCGAGGGAGACTGGGGAGAGCGCTAGCGGAGTCTCTGCGCGAGGCTCCTGCGTCGGAGGCTTTGCGGGGCGCAGCCTGCTATAACACAGATAAGTGCCATGTCGAACAGGGACGGAGGAGATGCTCCCGTGCATCGGTGCGGTTGATGTGGGGTCGAGGGTGTGCGCGTCATTGGTGCGAGCCACTCGTGCTTTTTGCTTGTTGGGTTTCTCTGTACATTTGCGGCGAAGAGGATGGACGTGTATGAGCACGCTCCACATGCGCGCCGCAGCGATTTGTGGGGTGGGTCGATCAAGGGGAGGCGGGCATGGCCTCTGTGCATATTCGCCGCCTCCTCTTTCTCTCACTCGACAACCACGCTTATGTACACCTTCAAGGGTGTGGCAGAGACGTTACCGCTGCTCTCTGTTGGAGAGCGGTGAGCGCGCGTCTGTGCACCACAGCTGGAGTCAAGGGACAACAGAGGAACGAAGACGCAGACAGGAAAGGCTATATCGAAGACCACCTCGACGGTCCACCGCTGCTTTGCCTCGCTGTGCCACGCACCCATGTGTCCTTCCCTGCCTGTACGATGCACTCCGAATGCTTATCGCCGGTTTTTCTTTCCTTCTCCCTCTCTCATGTCTCCCCCACCACTATCGCTTCGATCCTCCTCTCTGCTGTCACGCTGTGTATCTTCATTCCACAGGGAGCAGAAGAAGCGATAACGTTCGTGGAAGAGCCCCACTGAGAGCGCCTCCGCTACCCATCCGAGCACCCCCTGCACGCGCTCGAGACGGGACACTTAGCGCGCATGGGTGTGTATGTCTTTCTGCGCCTGATATCCCCCTCTGCGTGACTGCACTTCTCTTTCTTGTTTTGAGCGTGAGAGGGAGCTGCAGTGCTGCTGGGAAAACAAGCGGACGCCACTTCGGATCACCATCGCATAAACGCCCACTCGCCCATCCACCTATACGCACAACGAAACTCTCGCGCAGATCGACGCCGAGTGCTCCGCAGTGTCGCAGGTCAGCCCCTCGTGCACCCACCTTCGAAAACCGGCGCTCGTTGCATAACCGTGCCCGTTGAGCACTACTCTGCACCCCTTTCTCCCGCAGAAGCCGACACGCAACCGTGCTGCATCTTCAAGCCGCCAGCTCACCATGTACCGCTGCTCCCGTGTGCGGCTCTCCTCCTTTGGCAGCTGGTCACCTTTTGGACCGCCAGACCGCTTTGGCGACGCCTCTGGCGCGAAGCCGCGCTTCGGTGATGGCGGCTCCGCTCCGCGTGACTTGTTCCAGAAGACGGCGCGGCACCGTCAGTCGCACTACGCCGTCTCTGCCGGCGGTCGTGGCGCTGTAGGCTCGTCTGAATCGCTCTCCGCGTCCTCCTCGACCACGCGGAGGAAATCGTACGCGGAGGCGGCCGCTGGGGTGCTTGGGACGGCCAGCAGTGCCGCCCACCAGAAGGGTGTGCACATGTACGCTAGCAAGGAGAACGCATGGGAAGGCTACACGGACGATCGGTTCTACGGCGCCAAACGCTTTCGCGAGTACTGGCAGCGCATGCTGGCCGACCGAGGTGTTCGGTACTACATGTTCACCGTCATTGTCCTCATGATGGCCGCCACGGCGAAGCTCTGGCAGATGCAGAACCTGCAGCGCGAGGAGAACGGCTTGCTGGGGCCGCGAAAGAAGCAGTACCGCAGCCGCCTCACCATCGTTCTCGACGTTGACGAGACCATCGTTTCCTACGGCGACAAGGCGTTCCGTCTAAAGGCCGGCCTCGTGCCCCGCCCCTACCTGGCGGAGCTGCTCGACTACCTCACCTCTATCGACGCGGAGGTGGTGCTGTGGTCCGCTTCGAGCGAGCGGTACATGCGGCAGGTGCTCGGCATAATCGACCCCATGGGGGTTCGCGTGTCGCAGTACCTCTCGCGCGGCAGAGAGTGGTTTACACACGACAACTACTACGAGAAGAACATCTTGTGGCTGAAGCGGCCGCTGGAGGACACCCTCATTATCGAAAACCGTCCGCTCTCAGTGCGCAACTGCAACGGGAACGCCATCCTCGTGGACGACTTCATCCGCGGCGAGTACATGGACACCGGCCAGGACTACCCTGCGAACGACCACGCCCTGCGCACCATCAAGAGCATTGTGCAAGACCTCGAGACGAGCGGGATGTCTGTGCCGGAGTATCTCGCGAACCACAAAGTGCGCCATAGAGAGATTAAGGAGATCCCGTGCCACCTCGCGATTCGGCAGCTGCCGGACGAAATTGCGCGCGGCGTCTTCTACTTTGTGGGTGACAAGTACAAGACCAAGCCCAACGCTGCCTGATCATCTGTGGTCTAGGGTTGTTGGGTGAGGTGTACAGCCAAGCACTGCTCTTCGCAAGGTGCAAGCAGGAGCGGGGTGGCGAAGGAGGTCGCGACAACGATCTTGCTGGTATCGATAGCGGTGCTGACGCGTGATGATTGATGGTGTTTTATGTTTTCTTCATGTGTCTCCCAGAATCCTTGACTGCACATACCTGAACATGCATGCAGAGACACGCAGACATAACCGGAGGCACTGCCGCAAAGTTGAAGTGGTTTGCCGCTCTTCGTCCCCCATTCTGTGCGCTGAGTACGCGCACACATTATCGATGTGGGATGCGCAGGGCTTCCGCTGAGTCTCTCTCTCTCTTTGACCGCTCACCTCCGCGGATGAAGGCGATGAGGCAAAGTGGTCGCGGCAAGCTGGAAACGAAACTAAGCAGGAAAGAAATAGATGCCGCTGTCGCTGTGAAACGACGTACCGGGCCGATCACCCGCCTCTCCCTTGTCTTTGTTTCCCTCTATGCGCGAGCGCGTGGCAGGCTGCAAGCCCCTCCAGGGCCTGCCGACTCTCCTTCTCTCTGTGTGCGCCCGTGTGTGTGTGTGTGTGTGTGTGCTCCACTTTCTCCTCCCCTCTCCTCTCCGCCTTTCGTCCCTACAACGGCAGTCTTTGGGCGCTGCGCGGCTTGGGTGCGTCTCCATCAGTCCACCACCCACAGCCCACCTCCTCCCGCTGTGCACGTCCGCTTCTCGTCTTCTTATATTTCGCAGCTTCGTCCCTCGCTCTCTCTCTCTCTCTCTCTCCTGCGACTGTGACCTCGGAGATCAAACTCACGGCCGCCTTGTACGCATTCACCTCTCCTCCCTGCCTTCCCCCCTCTCTCTGTGCGCACGTCTGTGTGTGTGTGTCTGTGGGTAAGCGCGTGTTTCGCTGCGAGGATCGACTGTAGACGCCCCAGCTGAGAGGAGGCAGGCCTGCAGCGCGAAGCGTTGGCTGACAGCGGACACACTCGCCTCACTGTCTCCTGACACATTGAAAAGAGCGACACAGACTTCTTTCGTAAAAGCAGAGAAGGTGCCTCGACACATGAAGGTGAGGAGGCGGCCCTTGACCAGCACACAGACGACAATAGAAGCAACGCATCATGGACTCGAGGCGTGCGCTCGTGAAGCGCTACATCTTTGGCACGAACCATGACGGCAAGAACTGCTTGCACTGGCTTGATGACGGCTCGCTCGTCTACCCGGTCGGCAAGACCATTGTGCTGCAACAGCCAAAATCGTGCACGCAGCGCTTCCTCGAGGCGGCGTACCAGAGCACGGCCATCACCGCCATCGCAATGAGCGCGAATAAGAAGTTCATGGCGATCGCTGAGAGCGGTCCGCATCCGCAGGTGCAGATCATAGACACCGTGACTCGCAAGCGCCGCAAAGTTCTGAGTGTGACGGACCTTGATAGCGATCGGTATGTAGCCCTCAGCTTCAGCAGTGATGGGCGGCACCTCGTCACCCAGGGCGGCGCGCCAGGGTGGAACTTGCACTACTGGAACTGGGAGCGCTCGCAGCCGCTGGCATCCGTGTCGGTGGGGCAGCTGTACTTGACAAGCGCGCAGGCGCAGGGGTCGACGTCGAGCGGCAACGCAGCTAGCATCGATAACAACTCCATTCTCCAGGAGGGGGGAACGCAGACGCTCGACGCAGCTGCCCGCACTGTGGCGCGCAGCACCCTCGCGACATCGCGCGCACAACCGCAGGTCGTCACGAGCATCGGTGTCTGCCCCCTCGATCCGCTGCTGGTGACCGTGGCAGGTATTGGCTTCTTTCGCTTTTACCGGTACACCGAGGGTCTCCTCCAGCTGCAGCCGAGCACGGGCGTGCCGCGCGAGCAGTTTGAGAGCTTCTCGACGCACCTCTGGGTCACTGAACACAACGTCGTCGTTGCGACGCACAGTGGACGACTTTTACTGATCCAGGACGGGCGGTACATGAGTGCGATTGGGATACCGCCATCGTCGCCGTCACACCTGCGAGGCTTAGCTTCCGAGTCCCTCCTGGAGGGGGCGGGGGCCGCCGTGCCAGTGGACGTGGTGATGTGCATTGCTCCCACACATCAGCAGCAGCAGCAGCGGGCGCAGCACCACAGCGGGTTCATTGCTGGAACGAGCCAAGGTAATGTCCTCATTTTCCAGGGCGACAACAACGCCGCTGGTGTCGACGGCGTCGTTGACGCACTGAACGGCGAGATCGTTGCAGGCGACACGACCGGCTACACGTTCGTATGCCGACTAGAGGTACCCGCCTGCGAGGCTGGCGAGCTGCAGCAACAGAGCTCGCCACATGCACCGCATCACGCATCTGCCGGGCAGAAGCCGGCCGCTCCAGCGCTGATGTCAATCACAGGCACCGCCGCTGCGGCTGCTGCGCCACCGCCAACAACCGCAGACGCGGGGAGAAGTGACAAGGGACGCACCGGCCGCCTCTTCCAGCTCCGCGACCAGATGGGCGCGAAGGGTGCCAGGGCGAAGGCGTCCACAGGGACAGCTGCTGAGCGACGAGGTCAGAGCACAGCAGGCGACGACGAAAACGCCTACAAAGGCGGCGTTGATAACGCTGGCCAAGCCCTGGGCAGCGATGGGCAGCGGTACAGGGTGTCGGCCTTGGCCCTTGATCAGGCGGAAGAGTGCTTAGCGGTGCTCACAGCGTCCGGAAAGCTGTACGGGCTTAACTTTCAGCAGAACTGGGCGGCGCGCGAGGCGATGTTCCACACGCCGAACGCGTCCACGATGACCTCCGCCTCCGCTGGTGGAGCAGGTGGCGATGAGGCACCTGTGCTGCTTGCGCAGCTTCCCTCCCTCCTCGAGCACAACGGCGGCGATCTCGGGCGGGCGTCGTTGGCGGCCATACCCGGGCATGTGTCGACTCGCAGCATGTTCTTCCAGTCTCTGTACCCCTTCACCCACTGTGGCCGCGTAAACGGGATGGACTGCAGTGTGCGCAAGCCGCTCCTCATCACCTCCGGCAGCGACCACAGCATCCGTATCTGGAACACGCAGACGGGGCAGTTGCTCATGTGCCAGTTCTTCGCATTGGAGCCTGGCGCTGTCGCGATCCACCCCGACGGCCTCATGGCGGTCGTCTGCTTTCCTGACAAGGTGCGTGTCATGAGTGTGCTCTGGAGCTCGTTGCGTGAGCGCCGCACGATCAACCTGCGCAACGCGTCCGACGTATTCTTCGCGAAGGGTGGCCAACTCTTCGCCATTGTGCACCACAACCTTGTCTACGTCGAGGACGCGAACACGTGCGAGCTGCAAGGGCAGCTGCGCGGCCACCCGCAGCGCATCAAGGACTTCCAGTGGTGCTCTACGACGGCGTACCCAACGGACAACCGCGCCGTGACGTGCTCGTCGGATGGTATGATCATGGACTGGAACATATCCGAGATGCGCAAACAGACGGAACATTCCGATAGGCGCTTCCAGTATGTCGCCATCGCGTCCGATGACCGCAGTGTCTGGGCGGTGGCAGCACCGACACCGGCGACGGCGCTGGACGTGTCGTGGAAGGTGCTGCTGCGCGAGATTGATCGGCAGAGCCTCGGCACCGTCAACGCAGGCACAAACAAGGGCGTCGCAGCGGGCGGCCCAGGCGCGCGGAGTGCCGCGGGTGGCATGACGGCGACGTCTTCGGGCGGTGGCGGTGGCATTAGCAACATCCTGGGCAACAGCGTGGGCGACTACGAGTTCACTGAGACGGCCCTGACGCGCCTCATGGTGGCGCCGCACCAGCGCGTGCTGATCGCCGGCGCAGAGGACGGCTCCGTGAAGGCTATGACGTTCCCGCTGCAGGCCGGCATTCAAGAGGCCCCGATTGCCGCGCACGCGTTGCCGGTGACCCGCATGGCGCTGTCCTTCGATGAGACGACGCTCTTCACCGCCAGCGCAGATGGCAGCGTCATCATGTGGGAGATCTTCGCTGAGAAGGATAAGGTGAAGCCCACGGATGCGGGAGCCACCGGCACCACTGGCCAGCACCACGACCCGGCGAGCCGCCGCAACATGAACTGCACCGATGAGGTGCTCGTCACGAAACAGGAGATGGAGGAGCAACGCATTGAGATTGAGAGCCTGCAGCAGTACATTGAAAAGCTGAAGACGGACATGGAAAGCGAGGATAAACGTCGCGCGCATGAGCAGGGCACCCGCACCCGTGAGCGGGCAGAGGAGCTGCAGCAGGACGCCATCGCGTTGGCTGCAGAGTACGACGCCCTCCAACACGCAAAGGCAGATCAGGAGCAGACCTTTCTGGATGCCAAGAACGAGACGGCACGGGATGCGGCGCAGAAGCTGGAGGAGGTGGAGATGGAGCGCCAGCGCGAAGTCGACACCCTTGCCGACGAGTGCGGCGCGCTGCAGCACCGCCTTGAGACGACGAAGGTGGCGCACGCGGCGGAGCTCAAGGCGTTGCGTGCCAGCCTGGCGCAGGCCCGTGCCGAGGACGAGGCGCACTTCCAGGACGTTCTGAGCCAGCGCACCGAGGCTGTGCGTAAACTTCACCGCCAGCTGGAGCACAGTTACGAGACAAACCACGCTGCTCTCCATCAGCTTGAGCTGGACACGGACTCGGAGTCGCAGTCGGTCTTTCAGAAGCAGCAAGGCACTCTGCAGCGGGCACGAGAGCGATTCCTGCACCTGAAGGGCGAGGGGGCCGTGATGCGGAAGAACGCGATGCGGCTGGAGCGGGAGATTGAGGTTCGCACAAACGAGCTTCAGTTGCTCGACGGCGCCAAGGCAGCCCTGCAGAGCCAGTTGACAGACCTGACGCAGCAGGTGGCGCAGTTGCACCAGGACATTGACGAGCGCGACAGCGTCACGGAGAAGAAGGAGAAGGTCATCTACAGCCTCAAGAAGCGTAACCAGGAGCTGGAGAAGCACAAGTACGTGCTCGACCACCAAATCCGCGAGCTGAAAGGGCAGATAGAGCCGAAGCAGCGCGAGATCGCGGAGCTGAACCAGGAAACGAAGCAGCAGAACGCGAACCTCGAGGAGCAGCACACGAGCAACCTCACCCTGCGCCAGAACACGGAGGAGCTGAAGAAGGACATTGCCGAACAGCAACGCGCGCTGCAGGCTCGGTTGCGGGAGCTGCAAGGGTTGGAGACGTACCGCTCGCGAGCTGAGCGTGACATTGGGGAGCTTGCCCATCAGCTACAGGACCCGGCGTCCTTGGCTGCCGCCGTCGTGCGGCTGTACGAGGTGCACGTCGCACCGCGCGATGTTAAGCAGATCGCGCCGGCAGACCCGAACGTAAAGCACGAGCTGCAGTCTCAGCTCGAGTACCTCTCCACCTCTGTCGACGCCCTCCGGCGCAAGCTTAAGTCTGACGAGCAGCGGCACAAGAAGGAGGTCTCGGCAATGATGACGGAGAACCTATCACTCATTCGCGAGATCCACTCGCTGCGCGGCGAGATGGATCATCTGCGTGCACGGGTGGCGGCAGACACGGTGTCCAAACAGCAGCAGCAGTATCAAATGCAGCGGCGCGCGGGCGCGGGCGGGGGCGGGGCATGCCGCGGCGCAGGTCGTGCCCATGACGAGCGCAGTGGCGTGGCGGACGCGGGCGCCACCGACACAATGGGCTCCGCCGTCACGGACGCTGTCGGACGCTCGGTTCAGCTTTCTTCCAGCGAGGTGGATAGCACCCGCGGCGGCACCGGGACGCGTCGGCGCGGTGGCACTGGCGGCAGCGCAGGCCAGCGACCGGTGACACCGCAGTCGGAGATCGAGATAAACAGTCGTGAGCTGCGCATGTTGCGCGCGTACATCGAGAAGCTAGAGCGCTCCCTTGCTGGGCTGCCGTACTCTACAGCGGTGCAGAAGGAGAGTGTACGACTTCCACCCGTAGACTCCCTTGCCATCACGTAGGAGAGCTACAGACGATCATCGTCCGTAGAGCAACGCACACACGCCTAGGCACCCGCACAGGCACGCGAGCGTGTGTAGGTAAAGGTGTGTGGATGTGTGGGCGAAAAGGGGAGCGGGAGTGCTCACATGGGCGGGATGACCACAACCAGGTGTGTGCCATGCAAGCACGCTCACATCCCTCTCACTCCCTGTCCGTCTCTCTGTCGGTCCCTTCCCTTCTGCGCCCTCCCACACCATCGACGTGTGCCTCTCGTCGCTGCCTGTTGTTGTCTGTGTATTGGGCTGTTTGCAGTTCGCTGATACCACGCCATCACAGCACACGCACCGGCATTCTCTTCCACTGCCGGTGCCCGTGCGTATGTGTCTCTCTCTCTCTTTCTCTCTTCTGATTCGTTTCTTTTCTGCCTTCCTTGATGTATGACTTCAACGTTTCTCGAACCACACCCCGCCCTCCCACCCGCGCATACCCGCCGATACGTTCACCCGCACACGTCGTCTGGTTTCTCGTGTTTGGCGATGTTTGCATCCCCGTTGCTATCTTTTGTTTGCGTGGTTGTTCACGCTTTTGTTCCCGAGTGTGCCGTGCCCGTTCCCCCGGTCTTCTCTCCCTCTCCGGTGCGCTTCCCCTCCGTGCATCGCCGCTGCCCCTCAGGTGTGGCGTTGATGCAGCGCATGCTCTGCATGCACGCATGCGCGTGTGCGGCTGCGCGCTTGCGTATGTATTTACATGTACCATACCTCTTCCTCTCGCCCTCTCCCCCCTCTCTAGCGTGGGAACTTTGGCGCGTGTCTTTGCGTGCTGCCTCTGTCTCTCCGGTGCGCACTGCGACCAGCGTCTTTACGACTGCCCCATTCAACAAACCATGTGAGGATGATGACGACGAGGGTTGACACTGTGTGTGTGGGGGGGGGGTCGCAGAGGAGAAGCGGCAGCAACGACAGCGAGGTTGCCGGTCTGCAGCACATCCGGGGGCATACAGACGCCCTTGCTCACCTAACACACACGTGTGTGGGCACGGTGGAGTTTGCAGACGGTACCTGCCACGTGCGGCGTGGGATGGTCACGGCCGATGTAGCGCCTCATCATCGGCGTTGCCTTTTGCTGCTTCTCTCTGTCTCTCCTACCTACTCGGTTGGACTGCTATGGGCGGTGTGTATGGGTGTACGGGCACCTGCGTGACTCTCAATCTGCAGAACACCCATACGCGCACCTACGCACATACACACGACAACGCACTCGTGCCGGTGTTCTCTCCTTCCACTCTGCCCCAGCCTTCTCCTTTCGCACCTCATTGCACTGAACTTGTGTGCCACGCTCTCGTGTTGCCATGACACGCGTTTTTCACACGTCCATACATTGAACTCGTCGGATCCACATTCACACCCCATGCTACTCCCTCTCTCCACGCACACGCGCACCGTTGCACATACACACAAATATGCACACGCGAATAGAAGAACATCGATGCAGCGCGTGCTGACGCAGGGCTGAGAGTGGAAAAGGGAAGTCGAGGAGAAGAGGGGCCTAAGCTGATCCCCCCACCCCTCCCTCCAAGTGCGTTCCTCCTGCGTATTCTACCGTTTTTATTAGGATGCGTCGTACATTGCAGACGGCGAACAACGCCATGGGTGGGGGCCTCCCCATCCACCGTGACACCATGCGCAAGCCGCGCCTCGTGACGGAGGTGGGGACGTGGTTGTACAAGAAGGAGACCATGCAGAACTTCAGCAAATGGTGCCGCGAGCGTCAGGTGCGGGCGTACGGAAACGTGAAGATGACGTCGACGATTCACTTTGCTCGGTGTCTGCGCGCCTCGAAGTCGATCCTGCCGGGGCAGGCCATCATCACCAGTCCCCTCTCCGCGTGCTTCAACTTCTTGACGGTCGCGAAGGAGATGTACGACTGCCCGTCCACAGCGTTTCCATTGCAGCTGAACTGGATGAACTACAACGAGCGCCTGCCCTTCATGACGAGCGCCTGCATGTACGAGTTCGCACAGGCTGGATGGATGACGCGCATCGCCTCCCTCGAGGAATCTGTGTACACGCCATACGTGCATTACCTCTTGGAGGACACGCGCGGCCGCGACGGCATCTCGAATGGCATGGGCAAAGAACGCGAGGAGGAGAGCGGTGTGCTGGACCACTATCTATCCGAGATGGCGACAGACGCCTGCGAAGACCCGGAGGTGTTCCTGGAGAACTTCTTTCGTGGGCTGGCGTGCGTGCACCTCCGCTCGCAGCCGATCGAGGCGGTCGCCGTCGAGGCATTCGTGCCCGGCACGAACTTCTTCAAAGCCAAGTCGAGCGAGATGTACGTCCCGACCCTCGTCCCCCTCGTCGATGCCGTCCCGCAGCTGGAGAACGGCTCGCACAACACGGTTCTCGAGTACTACCCCTTCACAGATGTGGCAACACTTCGGGCGCAATGTGAAGAGCTGCAGATCCCCTTCTTTGAGAAGGGCAAAGAGGAGCCGATTGTGGCGCAGGCGACGCGCACGGCGCGAGGCGTGGCACAGCAGATCAACGTGGAGAGCGAGTTGATGGACCCCGCACTTCTGGAGGGCGGCGGCTTTTTTGCCTTGCGCGCGCTGGAGCCGCTGGATGTTGGCGACGTGCTGTACCTGCGTCGATTCCCTGACGTGTGGAGTCGCGCCGGAGAGCGCATGATGGACGCGCAGGTGATGGAGGCGAATCGACTGCTGTCGCGTGACGACGAATGATGGCATGTCGGTATGTATACGTATATATATATATATGTGTGTGTGTGTGCTGGGGGTGCGTCTGTGCGTGACTGTTCGGCAAAGCTGCGGTAAGCGCTGTGGCTGAGGATGCGGGGTGCTTGTTCTCACTGCTATTACCGAAAAGGGCAAACGACTCCGCCCATTCCTCGATGCATCCGGCACATTTTCTCTGCGACTCTTGGCTACTTCCACGCACACCGACACTCACTCGCATCGCTCTCTGCAATCTCCTCTTGTGCTGGTGCCTCACCTGTGACACAAGAACCTTCTTGCATGCTCGTGTGGTTGCGCGGGTGTCATACAAGCGCACTCGCTGCCATTACCGTCATCTCTTTGCCACCGCCCTTGATGGACGCGCGGCGCACGCGTTCTGCATTGCGTATCTCGACGGGGCCCCATCTTAGGGCGGACCTCCGCAGCACACTCACACGCACACGCACCCATGCGAGGGACTGGTAAGGTGCACGGCCACCTCGCGTCCGCTATCGTTGTCAAACCGCATTCCCTCGCTGCTCCACGTCAAGGCGGCGGAAGAAAAGTGCGCTGGCACGCGAACGTTCTTCTTTTCAGTTCCGCCGCACCCACTTCTCTCCCTCCCGCTACCCGCTCCCGCCGCCCTCCCCCCCCCTCTTTCTCATCTCCTCCCTGTCTGGGGCGCTGCGAGGACGAGGCTGGCCACATCGAACTCCTTTCCTTTCTCGGTTAACGCCATCGCCGTCGATACAGACCTCCTCTCCTCCGGCTTGCGGCTCTTCGTTCTCGATCGCATCTCATCCACGGGATCTACAACACAACGCAACACAACAACATACGATGAGGTGGGTGTCTTATCAGTCCAACATCTACAAGTATGGGCTTGTGTTCATGTGCGCCGCGTCGTTGCTGGCGTTGATGAACGACGGCGGTAGCACCAAGGAGAGTTGGGACTGGATGCGCCAGCAGTACGACCTCCGGCAGGCGAAGAAGATTCAGTAGGGAGAGAGAGAGAGACTGAAGAGACTCTTGGAGTATGTGTGTTTGTGTGCGTGCGTGTGTGTGCTCTTATTATCGTCGCTATCATTAGCATCGCTGTTGATTTTTCCCCCGTCACTGCCAACACATCAGCCACAGCAGCCCCGAACAGACAAACACAGGGAGTGCACCCAACAGAGAGGGAGAGTCAGAAAGCGATGGTGTGTCTCTTCAACTGGACAGCAACGCCCACTTCGGATCGCGAGCACGTGCATGGATGAGGTGCTGTCAGGGAGAAAGAGAGGTGTGCTTACGGTCACTGAATTCGCACCACCCTCCCTCTGACAGCCTTCGCGCGCTCACCCGCACCACATGCTGTGAAGCCAAGCAAGAAGCAAGCAGCGCTCGCTGCTCCCTAGTCTGTTTTCCTGTCTCCGCTTCTACATGCCATGGCGTCCTTTTCGTTCCTTCACATCCCAGCTTCGCGCTCTCTCTCTCTCTCTCTCTGTTTCTCTTCCGCGTGGTGACCGATGACTCAACGACCGCCGACGCGACGACCACCACGACCACACACGCAGTACACAACGTTGCTTTCTGCATGAAAGCTTCCCACGAGGCGAGAAGCGCGCGCACCCGGACAATACCACATACCTGAAAGGCAGCAGTGAGTCCAACGGCCAGGAGACGAGGCGTAGGACGGAACGGATTGGAGCACGTCGTCGTTTTCTCTCATCGTTTTTGTGTACACGTTGCTCTCTCTTTCTCTCTGTGCGTGTGCGCTTGCTTGCGGCCTACGCCGAATTCATCTTGCGCTACATGTGCTCACGCGAGTGCACTGGTTGTGTTGCGCATCTGATATCTCTCTCTACTTCTCCTGCGCCGTGCACACTTGACCACCGACTCATACTTGTGTGCGCCAGCACGTGCTTGCTCGCTGCACTCGTGCCTTCGTAGCCGCAGCAAAGAGAACCTCGAAAAAAAAAAAACAGCTTGCACAAGTCTTTTATCTCCGCTTGCCGATTGACACGCACCGTCTCGTCTGTCAAGGTGGCCGTAGTGCGTAAGTGGGGTACAGCCATCAGATCGGCTGCCACTTGACCTCCGCCCCCGCTCCCCTCCACACACATATACGCACCAACCGTCGCATGACTGACGTCGTCTTCGTACATGCGTGTGCGTGTGGTGATTGAGTGTATTGTTCGTGTAGCCGCACAGCACACAACTCCACGGAGGCAACGACGACAGCAAATATCGAAAAGAGCGAAAAGGACGCGAGCCGTCGTGAGGACGACGTGATTGAACGGGCAGAGGGAGCGTGAGGGAAGGAGAGGAGGAGGCGGCAGACGAATCTGCGAGTGCTCACGAGAATCAACTCTCTCAGCGCAGACGTATACCCACTGACCCGCACCACGCGCACACAGAGCGAGTCTTTCCTTCTTACACGCGGCCCCTTCCGCACCCACTCGTTCCTCGCGCCCTGCTCCCCATCCCCCAGTCGGTGTTGCTGGTGCGTGAGCACTTCTGTTCTGTGGGTTCGCCTTTTGCGCTTCTTTCCCTCCAACACGGACAGTGCACCTTCTCTTCGTCCCCTCCGCTTCCCTCCTCCTTTTGCCCCCCTCCCCCCCCCCCCTCCTCCTCCCTCCATCACCGCTGTCGTACTGGCGCGACGACACATCGCAACGCACACGCACGCGTCCTTCCCTCCCTCCTCCCCGCACAGGAGGCGTCTGTGCATACGTGTATACTTATGCATCTATGCATGCGTATAACCACACGCCAGGCCTCTTCCTCTCGTTCGTTTTTCTTCTCTTTCGTACCCTGACTTTCGTAGTCTCTCTCGCTCTTTCTCTTTCTCACGCTCACCCCGAGTGGCACAGCCTATGCTAGACCGCGACACCCATCAGCTGCCCATCCCGCTCCGCCTCCGTGTTGCATATATATGACAAACCCCTTTCACTCGTTCTCCCTTTTCTCGTTGCCTTTCCACTTTGTTGCTGCCTTCTCCATCGAGCTCACCCACACACTAACAGACATACGAACGCGCGAACGAGGTGGCGACAGCAGTTACATGCATTTTACAGTTTCACGCGACTGCATCGCCGTCACTTCTCCTCTTGAAGCTCTCTCTCTCTCTCTACACCCCGCTGCCTTCTCCTGCTTTTCCACCTACCGCACGCTATTCTCCGTGTTGACCATCATCATCCTTTGTTTTCCTCCTCCTCCTTCTCTCTCTCTATATGTGTGTGTGTGTGTGTGTGTGTGTGCATGTTGGTACGCTGTTTGCGCCTGGGTAACGTGCGTGGCATCATTTCTGTGCATCGCGTTTATGTGCCTGGTTGCTTGAGCAGGCCTCGAATGTGTGCATGCTTTACTTATCTATGTATAGTGCGGCATTCGTTGGTTGACCAATTCGCTTGTGTGCGGAGCCACCCGCCCACCCACAAACACACACGCACGCACACTCGTATCTCTTACACATATAGCACAGCCACGGTTGTCAAGTGGCTGCTTCTTCTGTCTCTCTCTCTCCATCTCTCCTTTTTTGTCTTTTGACGTCTTCCTTCTCTGCTTCCTGCTCTCTCGCTCTACACACCGTGCGTCGAGCACTCATCCATTCTCCCCTTCCCCAGCTCCTCCCCACCACTGTCGCGACCATCACCACCATCACCACCGCTGCTGCATCTGGTGTGCACCACTTGCCGGGCCCTCCATGTCGTTGTGGTGGTGCTGCGGATCTTTTTCTTTCTTCGTGTGTCTGGTTGTCTGCCGTGCCAAGCCCCCCTCGCTCGTCTCGACTCTCTCTCGCTTACTGCGTGTGCATCTCTTCATTGCTGTCTCTCCTGCTCTTCTCTCGTTTCGAATTCGTTTGTGTGCTCTTGTCTTGCCTTCATCTCTTTGGTGGCCGGCGCGGTTCCCTTTTCCTCCACGTCCCCACCATCATCCTCGTGTGCCCTCCTGCTCAGCTCTTCTCTTGCTGCTGCAGTGTGTGTGTGTGTGGAAGGGAGGGGGTCTGTCTCTTCCCACCCATTGCCTCCCACCACCTGCCGGCGGAGACGCGCTCGTATTTGCGATGCAACCGTCGACCTCCCCCCGCCCCCCGGCCGTTCTTGCGCTTCTTCCCTGCGTCGTTGAAGTTCATGCGCGTGCCCTCCAAAGCAGCGGCGGCGCTGGCTTCGAAGCACGAGGAAGACGGCGTCGTCGCTGCTGTCTCGCCCTCGATACCGTCGTCTCTCTCAGCCACCTCATCAGGTCGCAAGGAGATGCGAGAGGAGCCGCGGTGGCGCCGGGTCGAGGCCGCCGAAGACGTGCGCGTTCAGCAACAGCGAGCCACGTCGGTGTCCACGTCCCCGCTGACGCCGCCGCTTCTGCTCCAGCCGAATCGAGAGGTAGTGTCGCTGGGCAACTACACACCGAGAGGGGTCGAGGGGTCTGACGAAGGCAGCGTGAGCACGACCGTCACCTCCAACGTGACTGACCGTGCTGGGCCCGCTGGAAACTGCAAGGGCGGAACTCCCCCCTCCAACAGTTCCCGCGTGCTGGACTTGACGCCATTTGCTGAGAGCACAGAGGACGACCGGGACGACCGCGGCAGCAAGTGGGACCACACCGCCACTTTCGGCATCACCACGCCGGCGATCTTGCACATATCGACTTACCGCACGACCGCTGACATCACTACTGATCGCACGAGGAACAGCAACCCCAGCAGCAGCACTTACTCACATCTTGGAGATGCGCGGCAGGAGCGGGAGAAGCGCTCGCCAGATGCAGACACGGCTGCGACCCCCACAGCGGGAATGACGCCGCCTTCCTCAGTCTCTCTCTCGTTCGACTCGTTGTCGTGCGCTATGCCGAAAGTGAGGAGATCGTCCCCCGAGCTGGTGAGATGCGGGAACGGTACGGCACGACAGCTCCCTCGCAAGTGTCTACGGAACGCAAATCCCGCGTGCGCTGATAGCGGTCGCTGCACTGGACCAGTGGCGCGCACCACTACGCCGACGACGGCGCCGTCTACCGGCCTTTTCTCCTCCTCTTACGCGGTCTGCTTCCAGGGCCACAACGCCATGTCCATCAGTGACAAGGACGGGGACAGCTCGCTGCGTCTCCGTCCGCGCCGATGCCGCGGCGGCAGCAGCTGCGGCTCGCACGAACACTGGACCATGAAGCCTCGACTTAGCGGCGTCAACGAGGTCCTGCTACAGAGTGCATCTACATCCGACGAGCCTCACCTATTCCGCCAGGCGCTCGCTGCCTTTCAGCTGTGGGACACCCTACTGCACCTCGAGCTGCACAGCAACAGCGCAGGCGGCACGTACATGGTGCGACTTGCAAGGCCGTCGCCCTCATCGGCGACAGCGACTTTCACGGCGACCGATAGCGACAGCCGTGGCGCCGTGATGGCTGTGTTCAAGCCATGCGATGAGGAAATCGGTCAGGAGAGCAACCCACACGCGAATCGTGAAAGCGACCGCACGGAGACGTTTGCCCCCGGCAGCGGCAGCCGGCGTGAAGTGCTCGCGTACCTCCTCGATCACGGACACAACGCCGGGGTGCCGCCGACGCTGGAGGTGGCATCGACTTACTGGGCCGGGGCGGGTGCGACAACAGCGAGCAGCGATGGGGGTGGTGGTGCTGCTACCGCGAGCTCGTCCACAGGCACACTAGGCGCGGTGACAGAAGGTGGAGATGCCCCTGCGAACGGCAGCCTTCGAAGTTCACGCACGGGTGGGACAGACTGTCGAGGTACCGGTGCTGGCGATGGCGACAGCATTGCTGCTCGAGTGGCAGCATCCACGCACCTCCGGATCGGCAGCTTGCAGCTTTTCGTGCCTGGCTGTGAAGAGGCTGCGGACGTTCTCCCCGGCCACTTCGACGTCGACGAGGTGCACGCGCTTGCCATCTTCGATATCCGCACCCTGAACGGCGACCGACACGGTGGCAACGTACTTGTCTGCAACTATCGCCGCTGCCGGAAGGGAAGAAGGCCCGTTATGGCACGTCGTCCGCGGTGCGCTAGCCTAGCTAACGCCGCGGAGAGCGACGGGGCTGCATCGTCGCCTTCGGTGCCTCCGACAGCGGCCCGATTGTCACCTGAGGTGTCCGCGATCACCACCATGGCCAAGGAAGACGTTCCGCACTTGCTCCCGATCGACCACAGCTATATCTGTCCGTCCGGCTACGCCGATCCGGACTACGAGTGGCTGTCGTGGCCCCAATCCAAGAAGCCATTTTCGGCGCGCAATCTGGCCTACATCGCCGCCCTGGACGCAGTGGCAGATGCGGAGCTGGTGCGATCAGCGCTCCTCGCACACAGCAGCGTCTCCACCCGCGATTTGTTGACGCTGCAAGCAAGCGCAGGCTGCAATGACTTTGGGATGGTGGAGAGGCAGCCAGACGCTGCGCTGACGTCGCTGACGTGCGATGATGTTCAGCGTACTCGAGCAGCCATGCTGGACTGTGCGACGGTCGAAGCAGCGAGTGCAGCGCTCGCGTCTCGTCACATTCCGCGGCAGTTGTTCGGTCATGGTGCTGCCGCCGCGAGCTTGGACGATCTCACGGGGCTCTCGCCTCTGCCGAGGGTGCCGGCCCAAAAAGCGGTGGCACCGACAACCAGTGCGGTTGCAGCACCCTCCGCGTCTGGGGCTGCAACCGCGAAGAAGAGCAGCGCCATTGATGGTGGCGCTGAGGCCCCCTCCGCGCATCCACATGCGAGCACTTGGGATACAGCAGCTGTAGAGCTGATGATCAATTTCGACAGAGGCGATAGTTTGAGCACGGAGGCGATGCACAAAGACGCTTCTGCTGTCCGTGCTCATGCAATGTCGACTGCGTGGTCGGCGTCGTCTTCCTCCACACCATTCCTTGAAGCGTTGCATTTCTGGTCACGCGAGCATGTATCTGACCCTGTCGCGTACGACAGGGACGCGGCCAACACCGCGGCAGAGGTGATGCGCTGCACGACGCGCCTGCTACAGATCGCAGCCCTTGAGTTTCACATGACGGCTTACGAGATTGGAAGTCTGTGCCGGCGCCCGCGCGTCACGCAGGCGTCGGTGCTGGAGGAGGTACTCGAACAGGCGAGAGATGAGCAGACGTGGGAGCCGGTCTGGTCCAGGTTCGACGATGTTGTCCGGCAGCGGCTCGCTGACCTCAGCACGTCTGGCCAGTAACGAGTCCGAGGCCTTCGAATCACGCTTGTGCGGGTGTGCCGAGCAGCCGCCCCTGCCAGTGCTCGTGTTGTGCCCGCTGCCTCATTCGCCAAGACCCTCTCCGACATCTTGTCTCTCCATCTCTCTCTTGCATTGTTTTCTTCGCCGTTGTACCGTAGGTTTCTATCCCGGTGCGTGAGAAGGCGTGTGACGGAGGGGAGGAGGGGAGGGGCGGGCGGCACTCAAACTTCTCGCACCCCCAAAAGAAACTGAGCACCACACCCGCGTACATTAGCCTCTGTGTCCTCCTCTTCCACGACGGGTATGCCGGTCTTCCTCTCCCTCCCTCCCTCTCCTTGCACCGCTTATCGTTTCCTCCCTCGTTGATCCTTGTTGTCGAACCGCTTTTCTGCACGTGTGTGTGTATGTGTGCACGTGTGTGTGTGCATGTGTGTGTGTGTGCACGTGTGTGTGTGTGTGCACGTGTGTGTGTGCATGTGTGTGTGTGTGCACGTGTGTGTGTGTGTGTGTGTGTGTGCATGTGTGTGTGTGTGTGTGTGTGTGTGTGCAGGAAGCCAATGGGATGGCGGCTCGTTGAAAAGGGGAAAGGGGCGAAGGATGCTGCGCAGTTACGCGTGAGTGAAACTTGAAGGGGCTGAAAGTGTTAAATTTGACGGGTGTGTTTGTGTGTCAAGGCGAGGTGGGGAGCGGTCCGTGGGATGCATTGTGAGATGGACGGCAAGCGCGCCCTCTCCATCACCACCTCATCCATTCGCACACACATCCACGCTCACCTTTGCTTCATTTCTGTTCGAGCGAAACAACGACAAAAAGCAAACGATAACGCCGATGCCAGCAAGGGCAATAAACAGCATGGCGAGCGCAGTCAAACAGCCACACAGGAACTGTTTTGTCACGGACATGGCGGGTGTCGTGTGCACACCCCGCGCTACTACTGCGCACGGCGTTGCACCGTCCCTCTCCCCCCACCCTGCAGCGCTCCGTGCGCCGTGGACGCAGTAGCGTACAGGAGACACGGAGAGGGCAACGTGACGTAGGGGAGAGCAAATGAAGGGAGACAGTGTATTTTCCCTCTGGCTGGCTCTGTCCCCCTTCCCCGGGAACCTTTCGGCGCGAGTTTGCGACGTGTAAGGCTGTGGGTAAGAGTATGCGCAGCTCTGCGTGCGTGTGCCTCCCCTCTGACCATTTCTTCAGGTTAGATAAGAGCACGCATGCACAGACAATCATTCCCATCTCCCTCTGCCCTCTTTCTCACGCTCTTTGCATTCACGTCTTCATTGCTTTCACGTGTGGTGCCCGCCTAGATCAAACACATGCGCTACGGTGTCGGTGTGCCTGAGAAGTGTGCGTGACTACCAATCTCGCCTCTCTGCTCCGCCCTCCTCCTCTTCCCTCCTGCAGGCAGTCGGTGAGATGAGCTCCTCCTTCCCCTAAAAGAGAAAGCTCATCATTGGGCGACATGTGCAACAAGGGCCAGTTGACACCCCACATTGTATCCTCCACGTTGGCGTCCCCCTCGCACTCATGTCGGACCGGCTCCGGTGGCGTTGTAATGCGTGTATGCACGCATCCCACCTGCGCATGAACTCGCCAACCTGAGTTAAAACGCCTTCATTCTGTTGGTCGCCGAGTTCGATGTGAGGACTCGAAGCCCTTCAATCAGGACGGCATCGCAGCAGCCTCATTGGGAAGACTCCGACGGGTCGCGTTGCCGAACCCCAAGGAAGCCATCATGCGATTCTTGCGAAGTGAAAGGGATCGCCCCGGCGCGTGCATTACGCAGCTCGAAAAGACAAGACGCAGCAGACGCCTGCGAGGGGCGCTTCGAAAAGCTTCCCTACCTGGCGGGTGGAAGAGAAGCCGAGTGAAGAGAGTCGCCACCTTTTCTTGGAACGAGTTGAAGGTGATCAGGGAGTCCCAGTCCCCACATCGCCTTCCACGAGCCCCGGACTCGAGCTCCAGCATACCGAAGAAAACGTGAGGATTCTCCTCATCGTCTCCTCGGCGGCGCACAAGACGCTGGCCAGTGACGTCGGGTCCGTTTGGGAATTCCGCTCCATCTTGGGAGAGGTGAGAGCTGAGAGTGCCATACGTGGCACTGAGTTTACGAACGCCACGGAACCTCTGCCGCCGTGTAAAGCAGGCATGCATTGCTGCGGCTACTGTTGTGGCGGTTGGTCATGCGTGCAACACAGCCGAAGGTAGTGTTGACGGAGGTTGGAGGGTGGGGGGGGGAAGTGTCGGGCAGCGCATGCAAGGGGTTCGGGGGCACCACCACGTGGCGGCCGATGCACAGTCTGTAGTCCCGCGTAGCCCCATGGTCGCGAGTGTCAGCAATCCTCCGCCGAAGGAGCACGCACAGCAGTGTTGTTCGCTCATGCGATGAGAGCGTCGGCGCAGGCAATGCACACGTGCGCTGGCCACATCGTCAGCATCTTCAGGAGGCTTGGCGACCGTCATCACGGACTCACACTAATGGACACCGCGCTCGGAGCGGATGGCAAACCAGCTCTCCTCTCAAACGGGCGAGGCTGGTGAAGCGAAACAATGACGTGCTCCCGATATGCCGCAGCACAGAACCCGCCCCCTCCCTCCTGGTGCGTTGTCTGCTGCTGCTCGCCTGGAAAACGGCGAGTCGATGGCACAGGATCCAGCGTCTGAAGCCACGGTGCATTCGCCACGGGCCCAGCGATAGGATCACCCTGTACTTTGGTCCCGAGACCAAGACCAGCAAAACCTATCCTTATCCACGCTGACCTCCTCTGTGCGCGATACGCGGAGACGGAGCGGAGATGCTGGCGCAGCTTCCGGTGACCGCACGAAGAGGACAGCAGCCGAAGGAGAACATGTATGTGCACCCCACACCTCGAATACGCGACACCTTGCTCCCGCACACGTATCCGGCTCACAGCCTTCTTGGGCTTGACACTCCTCGCCACGCTCTTTGCTCGAGGAGTGCTTGCGATGTGCCTTCTTCGCGCTGCCGCTCGACGTCCTTCTCGGGCCCTCTTTCGACTCTCGCGGGCGCATTGGAGGCAGGCCCACCCCCGGTTCCACCTCTCCGCCCGGCCAGACAGGAAAGCCGAAAGGATGGACGGTCCAGCACTCTTGCGAGTAGCGGAACAAACAAGAAGAAGAACAACATGCGCATACCCTACGTGAATACCACCTTGCGTTGTGAGGCTCGGCGCAAGCGGCACAATCGCATACACCCCCTCAGTGGGCGGTGATGCGACTCTGCGTGTGCCACTGCTGACACGGCCAACTTTCTCTTTCCTCCACGCTACCCCCCTCCCCTCCTCCCCTCCTCCCCTCCCTCACGCTGGGGAAGAAAAGGAAGTTCTGCTCGCTGCACATGTATGTACGCTTCGCGGCGCGTCACCTCCCAACGCCCACGCTTTCTCAATAATTTGCTGGTTTTGAATCACTTGCAGCTCACCGCCGCCCCCCGCTCCCCGTCCCCTCCCTCGTTCTGCAGTGCGTCGTTGTGGGTGTGCGGGCGTGTAAGCAGTCGCGTCTTTGCGTCGCCACAACCACTCTAGCAAGAGCATATCTGTACACTCTTCGGAGCCTTGCCTGCTGTGCCTGTGTGCGTGTGTAGCTCACCTTGTCTCCGCTTCCCTGGCTGTGCACGTTGCGATAACAATTGCTCGCTACCGTGATGCCCGCCACAACGTCCGCGCGTCCGCCAGAGCGACGCTCTACACAAATGTACGGGGTGCCGTCTACTGTGACACCCGCCGGTGTCGCCAGTGCCGCAGGAGCAACAGCGGCTCCGCTCTCAGAGGCCGCCGTCCACGCTGTCCTGCCTACTGAGGATGGCGGCGTGTCGCCGCGCGGTCACAACCCTCCTTGTCTGCAGTATAAGTCTGGCTCTAAGCCACCGAGCCCGCAGTCCGCCTACAATGGCATCGCCGACGTGAGCGTGAATGTCGCGGGCAGCAGGTCGCCGGCTGCTGCTGCTGCTGCGGCTGCCTCCACTATGACCATTCGTGGGCTGCGAGGGCGACTGAGCGACGGCACTGTTCACCGCAAGCCGTACCCCTTTACAGCAGCGCAGCCAAGCACAGGAGGGTACAAGGACACGACGCGGTCGCTGCTGTCGCGCTACGGCGGATGCCTCTCTCGTGCGCGCACAGGTATGGTTACCTCAGCCTTGACAGCGGTGTCTTCTGCTTCGGGTGCTGGAGCGGGTACGGCGACGACGGAGTCGATGCACATGGTGAAGGAGGCATCGCTGCACAATACCTGGGCGGCAAACTTCAACAACACCGAGACTCTGCGCGAGACGGTGAGCACGAGTAACGGGGCCTACACCGCCTTTGAGGAGGAGCTCGTGCGAGAGTTGAACGAGTTACGGCGTGCGCCGGCGGCCTACGCGGCGATTGTCGAGCGAGAGGCCACGATCGGTGCTCCCTACGTCCAGGAGAACGATCTTTACTTCTGCGACGAGAGCGCGGCCGAGAGCGCGGCCGTGGAGTTGCGCCGCCACCTGGAGGAGCAGTACTGCCCTGTGCAATGCGAAGTAGCATCCACTGCCAGCTCCGCCGTCTCTCGTGCTATGATGCAAGCCGTGTCGCCGAAGACGGGTATGCAAGCCGGTCAGGAGAAGCGCAGGGGCAAGAAAGCTCTCGACGGTCCCCCATCATCTCCAGCGCTGTCCACGGGTGTTGGTGCGAGCAGCACCGCGCGACGGCGCAGCGGTCGGCCATCGCCAGCACCCCAGCGGCACACCACGGGCTTAGGGGCTCCCCACGGCGGGGGTGGACCGTCGTCGCGGCGGTGTACGATCTCGTCCGATCTCCCCGGCGGTGGGGTTACGGTGGCGGGTGTGTCTGCTCTGCGCGCGACCCCGGTGACGCTGCGCAGTCAAGGACTGCATGAACTGACCCTCTCTCAGCTGCGCCATCAGTTTCGCTGTCAGCAGCGCTACCGCGCCGCGCTGGAAGTGGCGCTGCGAGACATGAGAGCCTCTCAGAGGCAGGCCGAAGCGGCGCAGCAGGCGGCGTGGGCCTCCGAGGCTGAGAAGGCGCTGAGGAAGGGTCGCCGCCTCATGACGACGAACGCCTTCAACGTGAACATGGGAGCCTCCTCGACGCCCCTACAACACAACAACACGGTCGAGCCGAGCGTGCCGTCGGTGGTGCCACACAACCACAAGAAGCTGAGCCATACCAGCACTGCCACCTCAGCGATGCGCACAAGCAGCTCCTCGGAAGATCCCGTTTCGCTGCGCCGCAGCGAGGACATGGCGCAGCTGCGCAGCATGCACGAGGCGCGCATCCGGCGCATGGAGCAGAAGCTCCGCGACGTCCGTAACGCTTGCAAGCGCAGTCTTGCCGCCGCCAATATCGTGCTCGACGCGGTGCGTGCTCTGCGCGAGGCACAACCAGCGCCGCCCGTGCAACGCCACCGTGGCCTCTCGTTGGCCGCCCATGACACAGCTGTAATGTACTACGGCGACGAGGAGCGGGTGGCGGCGCTGCAGGACCTCTACGCGGTATCGCGTGCCACGCTGGTGGGGTTGGCCGAGTACCCTGGTGCACCTACAGCACCCCTGCCGACGCTAGAGCAACTCTCGCGACGGCTGGAGCAGTGCCAAGTAGAAGAAGCGAAGCCTAAAATCACGAGCGTCAGCAGCTCGCCCGGCCGGCGCAGTCGCTGTGAGGACGGCGACGAGGGCGACGTGCGCGAGCGGAGCGGGACGGAGGTGGCGCCGTCGTGGGTGTTGCCGTTGCTATCGGAGGAGGCGTCGCTTCTCGCCAACGTTGCAAAGAATGCATGCACAACGTACGGCTACATATCTGGCGAGGTGCACGGGCTCCACCTGCAGGTTATAACCGGGAGTCCACGCTCCCTGCTGCTGCAGATGATCCTTGGTTTGCTGACTCCTGTTCTGGACCTCTCGAACCACAGCCTACCGCAGAGCAGCGGTCAGGCAACGCAGAGGGTATCGTCACCGACGATGGCGAATAGTACCAACGCAACACGGTGCTACGCAGGAGTGCGCATCGAGGGCCATGTGTACGCGGCAGCCGGCGCACCCACCGGCACCAGAGACGCCGCGGCGCGCGCAGACTTGCCGCAGTTCCAGGTGGCGTCATCGCAGCAGGGGACGGGTGAGCGGGACCGTGCCGATCAGGTGCCGGCAGCGTGGCTGAGCAAAGAAGAAGCGCAGCTCGCAGCTCCTGAGCACAAGTGCAGCAACAGCGACACTGGCGCTATCACGGACGCGTCTCACGCTCAACGAGCTGCTGCTGCTGCGGCGCAGCGGCTGTGGCCTCTCCTGTGGACTGGCGCCTACACGATTGGGTGCGCCTGGCAGCAGGTGCGTGGCTGGCGCGATGTACCAACCTTTGCGGAGGCGTGCGAGGAGCGGCAGGCGATACAGTGTGCATCCTCCGGCACCCTTAGCAGCAGGGAGGCTACGCCCCCCTTCACGGGGGAGGCACACACTGTCATCTGCACGACGCTGCTGTTTGCCTCCGGTTTTGAGGAGTACGAAGTGGTGCGTGGGTGTCAGCATATGAGCCCAGCAGCGGCGCGGCGCGTTGTGCAGAGCACGCCAGTGACGGTGTTCGATGGCGGCCCGCAGAGCGCCAGCCACGGAGGCAGTATTGCGGACTCGGTCGAGGCGCGCCGTGCCGCTGTGGACGTGCACTCGACGCTGGGTGTGACACTGCTGACGCCCACCATGCACCCAATGCATATACACGCCAGCGACCCGTCGTGCCGCGCTGTCTGCGTGGCTGTGCGTGTGCCTTACACCTCACCAGGCTTCTCCTTCACGCACAGCTCCATGTGCGCCGGTGAGGATGGGCGAGTGTGCAGCGGCGGTTGTCGCGATCCCTCGATCCGTATTGTGGCTCAGGTGACTCGTCAGTGCGAGCTGACACCGCCACACCCAACCACGTGCACCGCTGAGGTGCTGACGCAGCGAAGTCCTGTGGACCCATCTGTTTGGCTGGTGCTGGTTGACACAGCTGCTACCTTTCAACGCCACGCCGCTGCGTTCACGAACAACGACGGTGCCGTCTTGAAAGCAGACGCGTCGCCCGGGACGGGCGCGACGACGATGTCTGCTACGAGCGCTGTCGTGCCGCTCGCCCTGCACATCTACGCAAAGGACATGAACGACGCGATGGGCGAGTTCGAACACGTCGCCTTTATCCGCATGCAGCAGTACCCACAGCCGCGCGAGGTGAATGCCGGCGCTGTCGCCATAGCCGCCTCTGCTGCGCCTGCCACGCCCGCTCCCTATGTGCTGATGGAGCCAGAGTGGCGCTACCTTCTGAATGGTCTCGCCTGCGTCGCTGCCTCGCCTCTCTCGACACAGACGGTGACGAGGCTGACCGCTACTTCTCACACGGCGGCGCAGGCATCTGTGCTTACAAAGGTGGCCAGTACCACGCCGACCGCGACGTCGGTGGGGTGGGCCACGCTGCATGAGCCGCTGCTTGGCAGGGATGGCGTGTTGCTCTGCCCGCTCTCTGCGGATCTTCGGGAGTCGGAGCGGTGCGGTGACATGCTGGAGGCGCTGCGAATCCATCACGAGACGACAAGTAGTGGCAGAGACGGCAAGGCGGCTGCAGCTGCTGGGCGTGTGATTCGTGTAGCAGTGCAGCTGCCTGCTAATTCCAATGTACGGTGGTGGCGTCGGCGCCTGATGAAGCTGCGTTGCCTACAAGAAAAGCTAACGGATGAGGTGGTGGCAGAGGGCGACGAGCAAACCGCCGCCTCGACCGCGCAGTCGCCAAGCGCTGCCTGTACTCACCAAGACCGCTCACCAGAGTCGCTAGCGGGGGGATGCAATCTCCCCGCAGCCGAACCCGCTCCGCCGTCGGATGATGGACATGCAGACGCGAAGGCCACGGCCCTCGGTGCCAGTAATGAGTCAGGAGAAGCTGCTACATCAGCGGCTTCTGTGACGCCGATCCTTGGATCTCCGCGTTCATCCGCGAACCCAGCAGCGATGGATGCGGAGGCTGGTGCGGCCGTAGAAGGTTCCTCCTCCGCTGCTGAAGTCGCCTCGGGGCCGCCCAAGGGGAAGGGTTCAGAGAAGAAGGTGAGCAGCGACGGCAAGCGCGAGGCGAAGAGGTCCCCAACCTCGGCTGCAGCAGGCGGCAGTGGAGCGAGGGCGCAGGGTGGTAGACGCTCGCCGTCCAACAACGCCCCTTCCGGCATGTCAAAGAAGAAAGCGCAGGCGCTGCACAACGACAGCGACGGCGCCATGGCGTCTTCGACAGCTGCCGCTGCTGCGGCAGCTTCCACGGGATCCTCCCTGGCATCCGCGCAGGCGCGCTGTCGCACGCTGAGCGTTTGCACGGCACCCAAGCTTCCCGAGAGCGGTGCGCTGCGCGAGTACGAGAGCATGGTTCAGCGTGCTGCAGGTATGACACCTGTGGCATCCCGTAGCGGCAGCGTGCAACCGTGCCTGCAGCCGTCGCTAATCTCCATCATCGGCCTTCGAGAGCTCTGCGCGCAGCTGCACACCGACCTGCAGATCTGGGAGGCGCACCTGAGGCGCGTGCGGCCCATCCTCTGTGGCGAGCGCGACCGCATAGCGACAGAGATAGTGAAGAAGAAGGGGAAGGAGCAACTGCGCCTGCAGCACGACCACGAGGATGTGGTGGGTGAGCTGCAGGTGATTGAAAGGGGCGTAGCGTCATTAAGTCAGGCAGCCGCGGCGGCCACCGACGCGTTGCGCACACGCGAGCGCACCCAGATGCTGCGTCGCGCTCGCCTCGTGCGCATCGCTGACGAGTTGGTCGCCATCGAGTCCTCGCCACCGAGGTTGGTTCCGAAGGATACGAGCGACAAGGTGGTAGCTGCACCGCTACCGTCCACGCCACCGCGGTCCGCAGCGCCGAAAGTGACGCTCCGTTTCTTCAAGACGGAGGGGGTCGCTGCCGGCAGCGGCTGTAAAGCGGCCTTCGCCGTCGCTCGTCCTCCGCAGCACCTGTCCTCACAGCGGGCTGGCGTGCTGGACTGCACGATGCGCGAGGACGCCCCCAAGCCCTCGGAGAGGGAGGCGGGTGAGGTAACGCTGGTCCCGCAGCCGTCGTCCGCCCGTGATGCAGCGTCCTCCTCATCGCCTTTGCAACCGCTCGAAGGCGACGGTAATAGCGCCGCTGACGTGTACGCGGCGACCTGCTCGATACCGCTGACGTTTGCCGGTCGCGCCACACTTTACATTGACGACGAGGTCGCTGTGACGTGGCTAGTGTGAAGTCTCCATCGCTGCGTAGGCTGCGCTGCCCAAGACAAGTGTTTTGGTTTCGCTCCACGAATCTGTCGAGCGCCCCCACAGTGTGAGAGGGTGAGTGCGTGTCTGTGTGTGTGTGTGTGCTTGCGGCTGTCCATCTGTGAATCGCAGGCATGCCGTTATACCCGTGTACGCACGTTGTCTCTGCGCTGGTGCGTGTTCACGTTTGCCTGCCCATGTACTGTTAGGCGTCACTTGCTTTTTCTAGTTGCCTTTTCGGCTTGTAGTTGTTACGTGGCAACGGACACCGGTGTGCGTGTGCTCAGCAGTCTGTCACGCACTTGCCTCGCCACCGTCTCTCTTGCATTCTCCTGATCTTTTTATTCTTGGCAAACCGTGTGAGGCGAACGTGCATTGCATTGTTTCACCTTTTTCCTGTACTTGCTCTTCCCTCCTTCAAGGAGCAGTAGCAACAACAACCATGTACACTAGTTGATGTCGCCATCAAGCCTGTTCCATTTCCTTTCTTGTGTGTATCTTCAGTCGGCGGGTGCGTGGGATGCCCATGCCTTACCCTTTACACGCCTTCCATGCCTGCGCAGACGAATGAAAGCCCCAAAGATGTATGTCTCATGGAGTCGGTGCTGCTGGACACGCACACGTGCTCACACTCACACACACACACACAAATAGCGCTTCTGTACGCTGTCGTTGTTGGACAATGCTTTGCGACCGCTGTCCCTCGTTGATGTCTTCCCCCCCTTTCCCGCCCCTCTCCTCTCTTCGTTCCTTTCTCTTCTGCTCATGTGCGTGTCTGTGAGTCGTTGAAACAGAGGGCAACGGACAAGACGTGCTTGCTGCGCGTCGATGGCCCACCAACGCGGGCGTGGGCGAGATGGAAAACATGGGCATGACTGCGACTGCGTGTGTGTGTGTGTGGCCTCCTTTTGCTTCACCTCTCAAGAGGAGAGCGAGGTGCTTTGCGCTGCACACGGTCGCTCACATCTACCGCATCGCCATGATCCTTGTCTCTGCCTGCCTTTGCATACCACCAGTTTGCCCCTCCCTCCCTCCCTCCCTCCCTCCAGCCTTCCACACACATGCGGACACCCCCTCCCTCCTCGCTTTCTTTTTATCGTCGAGTGGGTGCCACCTTTAGCTCCTTACGTCTCGTTGCCCAGGCACATTCTCCGTCACCACTTTTATTGCCCCCAGTCTCTCCCCCCCTCCCCTCACCCCCGTATATATCTATCGTCGTTTCGCTGCACAGCTGTCGATCGCTCCTTCTCAGTCCCATCTCTTCGCTACCCCCGACTCTCCCAACGTCTCCCGGAGCATCCTCACTTTCCACAGGACATCCTGTCTTACACTCATCCCAGACAAAACAAGCCCGCGTCCTCTCCCTTATTCTCGTTGCACGCCGCACCGTTGCAACTTTGGGCTTCCATGTCTGCCGCTTTCGATACTCAGAAACACGCAACGAAAGGAGGGCGTCTTCTGCTCATCCAGCGCCGCGCTGCAGCAGAGGCACCGTGAAGCAGCGCAGGTAGGCGTCACGTGATGTTGTTCTTGTTCATGTGATGATCGTCCTCGGAAGCCTCTGCAAG
This sequence comes from Leishmania major strain Friedlin, assembly GCF_000002725.2. Lineage (NCBI taxonomy): Eukaryota > Euglenozoa > Kinetoplastea > Trypanosomatida > Trypanosomatidae > Leishmania > Leishmania major. The sequence continues at coordinate 901,759 of NC_007268.2, read as the reverse complement.
CACATACCTCCCCATTGTATGCGCACAGAACACATCCATCGGTCACCCACCCACCTACCTCCACCTCTGCACCCGTGAGGCTCTGCTCTGCTGGCCCTTCCGTACCTCCGCTTCCTTTTCCGTGTTCCCCCCCCTCGTCTTCCCCCTCTTCTCTGGTGCATCCAGCGCAGGGTGCGTCTCTCTTCTTCTCCACCCCCTTCACTACCCCGAGGCAGTCTTGCCTGTGGCGCTCTGCGTGCGCGCGTGTCTGCTCCTCCGTGCGTCTCTCTTCCCGCGCTCTCTCTATCCACATTCTCTTCGCCCCATCGCACACGCTCGCTCACACACCGATACCCACGCGCGCGGCAGAAGAGGCACGCCGCCATGCCCAACGACACCCTTCAGGTCAAGCTGTCACAAGACAGCCTCTTCTTTCCCTTGCCCTTCACAAACGCCACCATCGATAATGTCGTGCAGGTGAAGAACATGCTGCCGGTCGTGCAAGGCGACCCGAAAGCGAACGTCATCTCGTTCAAGATCCTGAGCCGAGTGCAGAACAGGTACTCTGTTCACCCCCCTGTCGGCTTCATTGGCGCTGGTGAGCATGCCACGATCATCTTCTCCTTCAACCCCGAGCACGTCAAGATGGCCAAGAACCCGGAGGAGCGCGAGCTGCCGACAGAGGCGACAAAGGACGCTATTCACGTCGACTTCGCTGTTGTTGACGCGCCGTCTGTGCAGACGGCGCTGGCGCATTGGGTTCCTGGCAGCAAGGAGACAAAGGCGTCGTGGGAGGTTGTAGCCGACGCTTCGCGGTTTTGGAAGCAACGTGGGCAGGTGAAAGAAAATTCGCCGATCACGATGCGCTACAAGCTCAGGTGCGTCTTCGCGACGCGGAACAACGTGCCCGACAGCCTTGTGATGTGCATGAAGGAAGAAGGCGGCTGCTGCAAGCTGATTACGGACGGCGCCGCACCGCTGCCGAGGACTCGGCCTCCCATGACATCGTCGACGCAGCCGCAGAACACAGCCCCTCCGGAGGCGCCGCCGCACCGCTACTCTGAGAGTCAACGCACCACGCCGACTACGCGGTCCCCGCGCAGCGATGCCTGTTGCACTCCGTGCGCAATAGGTCCCCCGGGCATCTTTACAATGGGGCCGGGTGCGGCCGCGGCCGCGTCGGCGCCGTCCGCCTCTCCACCGTCTTCGGCACCAACACAGAAGTCGAAGACTTCCGCCGGGATTACTTGTGGCGACATCACACTGAAGAGCATCGCGGAGGAAGTACTGAACTACAAGCTCTCCTACAGGGCGGTGGGTGTGCTGCTGTTTCTCACGCTGCTATGCGGCCTGCTGGACCAGTCCAACCTCCTGACGTGGCTGATTGCGAAACAGTAGCGTTGCACCCGCATCCGAAGTTGAGCGCACAAACGCAACGCATCTTTCAGCTCCGCTACCCATGTGTGGACACGGCGGCGATTCGTGCCGTTGTGTGGCCTTCGCGCGCACTCGCTCTTTCTCTCTTCTCCCTCTTACGCTGTGAGTACTTCCCATCCTTGGTGCGCTCTGGCGTCGTCTCCTTGTCGAACGCTCGGGGCCGACTGTTTTCCGCTCTTTTCATCGCTTCTCGACCCCCCGACTTGTTGTTGTTTTCGTTGCCACGTGTTGCTCCATCTTGGTCTGCCATCCTCCTCCCCCTCCTCATTGGGCCCCACGCATCCCTCGTGCGCACCGGCGCCGTCGCCGCTGGCTGCTGTTGCTGCTGCAGCCGTATTTTGGG